>NC_046970.1:19661576-19759076 GCF_009769545.1 Cyclopterus lumpus | reverse complement strand
TCATAGTCTCATTCAACTGCTGGTTTAAGAAATAATGCAAACGAATGGGTTGAAACTAAATGGAGTGGTTTAAAATTCTAGTTTTCGATTCTTTGTTTTTGTAATTGAAATCTTAACTTTTTGAAAGACATCTCAGGACACAGTGGACTGCTTTTTCATTCTCTTATTTTCATAATTTTGGTCTTTGACAACAATGAAATCACCAGTTTTCTTTTTTTTTCGTTAATTGGGTCACAGGTACTCCAGTCGAAAGATTAACTGGAGCAGGTTTCCTCGGTTTAGTCCGGTTATCTAACCCACTTATTGAACATGAAAACAAAGCTGAGTGTTAAAACTGTCAACAGTAAACATCTGTTTGGTTTTCAAGAGCTACTCCAGCTTTGATTCACCGTACTTTAGTTGTCTGTGTGTGCAATTTAACAATCCAGTGTATGATTACAATAGGCCTTTTGGGTACACTGACCTATTTTTCACTCTATAAAAGTGGTTCAGTGATTATGGTTTCACTGGGGACTTATTAAAAACCTGCCTGATCATATGTGTGGCTGCCCAGCGCAGTCGGTGGTCCTCAGATCCTCTTGTTTCTTCCTTTAAACTTCATTTAGGTCTTTTAAAACCACGTTGTGTGTTACATTTCTGAAGTTGGAAAACTGGAACTTTCTGCTGTTGACCAGGAGGCCGCCCGTTTTAAAGGCTGGCTAACACGCCCTCACATGGTCTTTGTGTCTTTTTCAACGTCAGCCAACACATTGCTTTCCAGTGTTAGTCACTCGCACATACGGAAGTCATTCTGTTGTTGATTTCAGCCGATCTGTGTCAAAGTTTATTTTTGTGTTCCCTTGAAGCAAGGCGGTGATGTACATTTGCTGTCATTTGTGGTTAAGTTTGTTTAAAACGTTGTCAAAAATAGGCTTTTTTATCATCCGACATATCGTAAATCTCCATGGAAATTCATACAATAATCCCTGCCGACTCCAGACCTGTCATACAATCAGAGGAGCAATGATCACACGTCAATTTCTAATCAGCGACAGATCCCCGAAAAGCGTGTTTTAGCTTTTTGCTCAAAAGTCAACCGGTCCTCGTCATATTCCTCATTCTTCAGGGGTCAAGGTCATGCACTTTTTACTTTTTGTGTACGATATATAAAATGAGCTTGTGCCAGCATGCATGAACCTGTAATTCACCCATCGTTAAAGTTATCGCCTGTGTCCTGTTGACATGTCTTCAGTAGAAGTGGTCTGTTGGATCCCTTATGGGTGAAGCCCGGACGTCAGGAGACGTCTTTGACAGAATTTAAATAATTCTTAATAACCTGTATTAATGTATTGTAGGAGCCCCTTTAGTGAGGCTTGGCTATAGGTAATAACCATCTCTGCCCCCCTCTTTTCTTTTCAGATTTTCCGCAGAGCAGACAAAAACGGTGAGTAAACAAATGTTTGTGGATGAATAATTTGTTACGATGCATGCTTGTTGTTTCCCCACATCCTCCGACTTGTTATTATGCCTCAGATAATCGAGGCGGAGAAATAAAGGATTTGCATGAATGACTCTTGAAGTGAAACTCATTACGCACCAAAGAGTTTCTCTCCGGCCCAATTAAAATGATGCTAAAATGCTGGATTATAGCCACGACTGGAAGAATGTGTCACACAAATAAAGCACCTCTCTGTCCGCGTCGGCACAGATGACAGGGTGCTGTTTACAAATGAATATGAGTCACATTAAAGCAGGAGGAGCCAGGTTATCTTTTCAGCTGTGAATCCCTTATAATATGGCTTTATTAGTGAGTGCAAATAAGGTAACGGCGCATAGACATTTATAAACACACGCATCGTTCTCGTAATATGTACTTTGAGTCATTTTAACACATTTTCATTAAATGTGTTTTATTTCTAAAGTTAATCACAAAGACATGAAATGAAATAAGTTTTCCATAACCAGGTTTGTGTGCATGTTGTTGCAGTGTGTATTAAACTCTGTGACGTTTTTATTATGATGAGGTCTCTTATCACATGGAGTGGTTCAGTCAATTAGGGTGGGGCCAGGAGGGGTGTATAAGGCCACTTAGACTGTGGGAGAGTTATGTTATTTGGTAGCTACAGTTACTTTTGACAGTTGTTCTTAAGCTTTTATAAACCTTTTTTGGAAGACTTCTGTCTTTTTCTACTCACCTTCAATGCTAATTACCAACAATGCAGCAATTGCTGCAGTTTTTGAATACCATAAACAACAAATTTGTATTTAGACTTTTCACTTTACTAAAAGTCTCACAATGTAGAAATACTCTGCTACAAAAATGACTTTGTAAAAGTATTAACATCAAAATATAATTGAAGTAAAGTTAAGTAAATCTGAATCAGCAAAGTAAGTAATTAGCCTGATAAATGTAGTGCATGTAAAAAAAGAACATTACTGGCTTCCAATGTCATGGAGTAGAAGTATAAAGTAGCATACATTGAAAATATCTCGAAATGGTACTTGAGGACAATATTCCAACACCACCTATGCAGAAAAGTCACATCTAATTTTGAGTTTTTTGTGTGTCATTCTAATATTCTAATCATGTGACTGCTGGTATGATTATGTCACTCAGAATATGGCATGAAATGATGCACAACACACTGAAAACATTATAAGCACCCACGTATAGACTACTGTAGATATCACACTGGCACTGTGCGTGCCATTTGTTACTGATACAAAACAATGTCCAGGCAATACAGGCATTCATAGAAAAATATTTCCACAAAATGTAGTTAATTAGTCCTGTCCTGGAAAATGACTTTTATTGAACATTGTCAAGGGGCCTTTATGATACTGCAGGTGTGTAAGTTATGGCGATCGCACCATAGAAGCATCACAGGGGATCAAAGGGAGTATGTTGAAGTTACAATTGGTCTCAATACCCCCGGGATCCTCTTACACTGCTATATATCATCAGCCTATGGACAAATCCTTCAGGGAATTGTATTGTGATTAAATTGCTTCTTTTTTTTCTTTTACCCACCTTTCCTCAAGCTGTCTCATCTTATTTTACTTGACTGATTGTCTTGCCTTGGCAGATTTAGGTCCCGGGAAATGGGACTGGACTTGATTATGCATGTGCTGTTGGATTCATAGACATAAAAAAAAGAAGTTTTTCTTCAAATGAAGAGCCAGGATGCTTTGAGTGTGTGTTTGTTGGTTATTGTGACTATGACTTTATGACTCTATGACTTTATTTCCTTGTTGAGACTATCCTGTCCTGAAGATGGCACACAATGATCCCATGTTGAACTCATGCTATAGGCTGTGCTGCTGACCTTTTAAAGTTAATTGGATGTAGAATCATACATGTGTCACACACACCTAAACCACTCCCGTAGCTGCCTGTAGCTCCTTACAAGATGCCACTACGGTCCACAATCAATTACTTGAAGCCTGACAAGACTTGTGAATTTTACAAGAATCCACTGTCACATTTTTATTATATGGAGCTCATTTTAGATGTCATCACTGAACCAGTCTTGGAGAAAGGATGGTCTCCTTGGGAGAGGAGAAGGAGCGTTAATATGAAAGGTAAACACAAAGAAGAGATATGCCGCGCTACCTTCACTGCTCTTCATCTTTTAGCAATGAACACCACAGAGATTATAGACTGAGTAATGTAATATCAACAACATAAAGATACGGTCCATAGCAATATGACATGTTATCAGGATTCTATTCAAAATATGTTGAAATAAATATAATAACTTAATGTTAGGAATTTGTTTTGACTGACCGTGAGAAACAAGACGAGGGCTCTTATGACGAAACAATCCCAATTTATGCTCTATTTTTATGGTATCTCAATGAATGCTAATGATGTGCCAGCAAGATAAGAGCTGGTTTTAAAGAACTGTGAAGAAATAAATTAAAGCCAGTTCATGTTAATTGACGTTTCGTGGTTCAAGCATATGCTTTAATGGTTTAAGACCAAATATTACCCATGTGCATGACATCTTGAGGATAATTGCCAATCCTACATAACCCCAACTGTCACAACCTCATGAGTCAAATTGTTTGAATTTGTTATGCAGATTTATAGTTTAGTTTTAAAAAGCAGGTCAATCTATTAAAAAAATAAACTTCAAATTTAGTGGGAAAAATTATATTCTTTGTCTTAATATTGATATATCCCATAAATAAACACTTTCCGTTGTGATAGCTGAAGAGGATCATGTCCTCTTTTTCTCCAAAGCTGTTAATGAACCTCGCTTCTCGCCTGACGGCCGCTCCGACATAAAGGAAAAGACCAGCGAGCTCCGGACCATTAGTGAGGTGGAGAATCGAGAAGCAGTGCGATGTGCACTCGAGGCTTAAATGGGGATATGGATATGCAAAAGGCAGCTTATATCATACCTGTCCTCACAGATGGCCCGGTGGAACACATCTTAAGTAGAGCATCAGTAATGATGAGACCAGCGTCTGCCATGGTTTGGGTGTACAGGCGTGCGGAGGGGTTTGCAGTAAAGAAACAAGACCCAACTCTCTTTGCAATGTGAAGCTGTGATGCATTTATGGGAATGTATAAACCACTTAGGAGAGGCAGCAATGGGACTCAGCTTCTTTAAAGCTGAGTCCCATTGCTACTTTTTGTGCCCTACTTTACAGACTTTCTGACTCACTCGTTTGCTTCTTGTTTACTCTGGTCTTCTGAGCTCTTTGTTTAGAGTATTCTGTCTTTCTTTGTTTTTTAAGGAGAAAAGGCCACACTCTGCGTTTTTAGAATCAGCATATTTCACACGCATCATTCTCCACCTTGAAATTCTCCAGTGATCTTTTTCTGCCTGAGATTAAAAGGCAATTTATTCACAGTGCTTTTGGCTCAAGTATGCTTTACAGCTATATTGGTTTTTGTGCTGTATTAATTGAATTGCCTGTGCAGCAATGTGCTGTATGAAGGCTTGAACTGCTTGGATTGTAAAAGGAGGATATCACACAGTTAGATGATGCCTTTCTTTCTCACATGTGCTGTGAATATTCTCTTCCACATTTGCGCTCGACATACTGGCGGGTTATTGTTTTTTGAATGAGACAACTGCTCAGACAAACTGCTCCGGCGATAAATGGTTGGGTTTTAAGTCTCATTATTCCTTACTGCTTTAGATTCTTCTCGATCTTCGAAATCACTAAACATGCAAATGGATTTATTTGAGCTTTTCTGTCTTTTTATTTTCAAAAACAGCTACAGATAACATGAAAGATTAACAGTAGATGAAATTAAAAGTGTTGAGTGAACACGACATACAAAGGGATGTTGTTTGTAGCTTCTGTTTCCTTTCAAACCAGTTCCACAGCATTTGCTGATGCAGAGATATGATTCATTCGTGGACTATGATTTAGTTATTGTTCTCTGAAAATGCTCCAGGAATAGCTTCACATTAACTGGGAGCACAACAGGAGCAATGCTTCAAGGGTTGTGTTCACAATACATAATGTGTATATGATGAGTGTTATTGGAAACGGCGATCTACTTAGGGAACCCATGTGTGTTCCTTTTTGTTTTGCCATGCATGAATGATTCATCAATCTAGAGGCATCAGCTGGCGTTTGGGAATCTGCAGTGATACATTTGAGACAAATACAGTTTCAAATATGATGCGACATGACATTAACTTAGGGTATGCAAGCTGTGAGGGAGAGAAAGAGCTTATAAACTGTGTCATTTTGGCAGGTGTGGGTCAAGAAATGTATATCAATGTTATGGGTGCAGCTACAGGACACTGGACCCAAACGCCGTCAACGATGGAAAAGCAACTTTATTGCTAAACAGGATTCCAAAAACAGGCTTCAAAAACCAGGATACAAAACACGCACACAAGCACTTCCACGATCTAGACAAGACGAACCGACAAAGGGGAATGACACGAACAGGACTTAAATACAGAGGGCTGGTGCAGGTGATTGGACACAGGAGGAAACAATCAGGGACAGGGCAGACAATCACAGGGACAGGAAGTGGAGAGAAACAGAGGACACGAGAGACAAGGACTTCAAAATAAGACAGGAAACACGACACAACACTACAGATCCTGACAATCAAAATATAAAATCTCCCTCGACGCTTTCTGCTTAAGTGACCTCAAATGCGGTTCTGACTCCAAACACGAATAAACTCTTTAGTAAAAGACAAGACGTCTGTGCAGAACAGTCCACCCATTACTTGTGATACATAATACAGCTGCTTAAAGTGTGATAAATGATAAACACCACATCAGAATGATGCTCGACTGAACAAGGATGTCCCATTTGGTAAATAAGCGCTGCATCAATTCCTTCATCCTCGCATGTGTCAAGTCATCATAAGAGATGCAGATGAAGTGAGGATGCATACATTGGGATTTAGAGGGGGGGGGGGGAGGGGGGGTCAGGGACGCCCCTGGTGATGAGACCCCTACAGTGACAAGTAGGGATCATAACACTCTAATATTAGAAGAAGTAAGACACATAGATGCCCGGGGCAGGCTTGTGTATTTGTTGCGGCCATCCTCTGTCATGAGGAAGACATTTGACCCAGAACTGTCAGAGTGAATAAAGAGACTGCTGGTCGTCATCAGTCGTCCATCAAACTGATTATCAAGAATGTCACTTCTGAGCATAACTGCTGCCTTGACACCCTATGGAGCCAAATCCAGTCATGAATGCAGATGTGGAATAAACTGCTGTTACCACAAGCCTGCCCAGCTCCATGAGATTCATTTGGCCAGGAGACATCTCACAGAGGTTACACATGCCTGGAGGTTAAGAGAGGTATTGCTCTGTGCAACAGGAATTTTTATATATATATATATATATATATATAACTATAATTATATATAAATATATAACTATATATATATATATGTGTGTATATATATATGTATATTTACATATATATATATATATGTATATAACTATATATACTTACTGTATATATAACTATATCAACAGCGCTTGCTCTGTCTATTCGTGAATCCTGCGTTGCTCTGAGGATTAACCATTTTTAATACAATAGTACAGTGTTCAAATATAGGAATCTCTCCAAATACAACACTCTGAGAAAGGACAAATATGTGTCACAGATCCACAAACTAATTACAGATGGCATCACAATTAAACTGCATCAACTAAGTATAAAATACATTAAAAGTATGATATTATTGCTTTAATATAGCTTGTTTTAAAATTATAGGCATGTGTTATAGCCACAATTATCATAGATAAATATGTGGTAATGTATAGTTTGCTATGGTTGGATTAATATTATAGGTTAATTGCAGGATGCTGAATTATGACGAATAATGACTGCAGTGAGCTTCTGCCTTCTGATTAATTCAAATGAAAAGCAAGTTGCCTGATTTTGTAAATTAATTTAGTTGCATCTGCTTACTGTGCTTGTAGTGCTTAATATTGTTACTTGGGTTTTGCTACCATTCCATAAATGATTGAAGCAAAGAAAATGGACTAAAGAGTTTCATAGTAACACCTGTCCATATACTTGTAGCATTTTCAAGAAAAGATGGAGCCACATTAATAGGATGGCCTTCACCTTAAGAATAACTGAATTTGGAAGGGGAGACAGAAAGATGTCTGTTGCAGTGTATATATCTCTATATATACTGTGTATATATATATATATATATATATATATATATATATATATATATATATATTCAATTCAATTCAGTTTATTTCGTATAGCCCAATATCACAAATTACAAATTTGCCTCAGAGGGCTTTACAATCTGTACACATACGACATCCTGTCCCAGGACTCACATCGGATCAGGAAAAAACTCCCCAAAAATAACCTATATCCATCCATCCATCCATTTTCAATACCGCTTATCCTCATTAGGGTCGCGGGGGCGCTGGAGCCTATCCCAGCGAAGGCAGGGGACACCCTGGACAGGCCGCCAGTCCATCGAGGGCACATGTAGGGACATTCAACCATTCACTCTCACATTCACACCTATGGGCAATTTAGAGATCAATATATATATATATATATATATATATATATATATATATATATATATATATATATATATATTGTCAGCGAACATGTTTTTTATGTTTTTATTTTAAAGGACGGTCAATGACAATTAGCAGTCACTATTAAATTCTACACTCTATTGGACAATTGTTCAATTAGCTATGTTTATTGTCTCTTTCAAATAAACATTAAATGAACATAAAGAAAAAAAGACCATCTGAAAAAGGGAGACAATTAGCCAAAGTGCGGGGCACCTGACACCTTCTGGTCTGAGGTGACGATGAGCGGTGTCACGGAGGCTCCAGTGGAACAGATGGTGTTCGAGCTCGCCCTTGAGTCTCCAGCTCTGGCGAGTCAGCCAACTGAAACGCCACGGCATGTTACGCTGCTCTCATTCGACCTCGCCTTTGTGCAGACGGGGTCATTATTTGGGTAGATCGCTCAAGCCGACGGTGACTCGTGAAGCCAACCGTCGCCCTGCAGAGGGCAGAGTGGTGAGAGTTCCTCTATGGGTGCAGCGATGACATGGCTGCATGATGTCCTCTGTCTCAGAGACAGCTACCGAGACCTTCGGTCTGTTTGTGTGACTCAATACAGTCATACTCGTTTGTCTCGGTGTCATCTGGACTCCAATGTATCACTCGGACCGTTAGCACAACGACTGACGGAGTATCCATCTCCCTACTTCTGATTGCTCGAGTGCCTGTCGTGGCTCAGGAAATATCCGCAGCCTCCAATACATCTGTTGGTACTCTTTTTATCTTCTGCTGCAGATTTCTCTGTGCCTTCATCTGTCACAGCAAGCTGTGCTTACAGCTAACTAGTTTGAGGAGAAGAAGAAGAAGAAGAAAAAATCCAATCTGCTGACAATATGTGGCCCCTTCCATTTGAAAGTTGTTGCAGTAATACAATTTTAGTGATAAGAACTGTCATTGTTTGATCCAAACAGCATAGCGTCGAGATAACGTTTGACTGAAGTAGAAATGGGTGAATAAACAATTGTTCAATTTGACAGAAAATATCGATATTTTTTTGCATTTTGTACTTTGAATGTTTCTAGGTGAATTGTTTTAAACCAAGACATAAATGTCAAATTCGCTCCGGTTTCGGTGCCTACAAATGTGAAATTGTGCTGGTTTTGTGTCATTTTATATGATTGGGAATTGATTTCTCCCACGAGAATGTTTTTTTTCCAACAATCAAGGGCTGATTATTAGGACTTTATGATCTACAGGCAACACACTTATGGTGCACTCTAATAATGATTACTGTGTGTAGTTAATTGTGTACTTATGTTGTGCTCCGTGTTCCAGATGATGGCAAGCTGTCATTTGAGGAGTTCAATGCTTACTTTGCGGATGGAATCCTGACTACTGAGGAGCTGCAGGAGCTTTTCTTCTCCATAGATGGCCGACAAAATAAGTGAGTTTTTGTTATTTTAAATGAGCTCTGATTGTAATCCCTCGTGGGGAAAAATGACTAATGGTTTGTTTTTTATTTCTACAAGTGCTATATAACATGTGTGCCTTTCTCGGTTAGGAAGAATCAGAAAAGAAAAGACAGTAAGTGTTTAAAGCTTAAAGCCACAGTCGATGTGTTCCTTTCAAGTCATCAGTTACAGGCTAAATGTCTCACAGCTGGAGGAAGTCTTCAGTAAAAATGAGCCCTGCCGCCAAACTCAAGCAGGCAGAATGGATGTTTACCCCCTTCCTCTGGACATAACATACTGCGGACTGAACCAGCCACTTCAAAACCCACTCGCCCCTTATTGCAATCAGAGAAATGCGCCTGAGGGTTGCTGCTGAAATCACTGGTCTGCAGAGAATGTTTAACTCACATGCAGCCGCAGAGGAAAAGACCATTTACCGCGCTACACTGTATGTAATGCTTTCTATCCTTTCTCTAAAGCCGCTTCTTCTCTGTTATTTTTGGGAGATTACAGATTTGTTTTCATCAGACATGTGCAACCTTTTTCTTTCTTCTTTCATCATATACTTCTTTCCCGTACCAATGCTGAAAGACTAAATCCAGACTTTTCTAACTCGGCTGTCAAACCCTTGGTATCAGCTCAGGTGAAATGGTGAATGCACTGTGATTGTCATGTCTCTGCGTTCGTCTCACAGGACGGAAGCGTAAACAAACCCGCGGACGAGCACATTGAGATGCATCGATTAGTTTACTTTGATTTTTTTCTTTTGTACACCTAACCAATTACAGTGAGAATAGTGTCTGGCTACAATAAGAACTCTGCTTCTATGTGGTGTTGTGATGCCAGTTTGTCCATTACTGTGTGATGAATTGCTTTTGGATCTGTTGTTACTTTGGGACTAATGGGACACACCGGCCCTCGGACCTCTATGACCACGCTCCAAGCTTTGAGGCCGTTGGCATGAACAGAGCTCTGTTGTCTAATTTAAGGACACTCTTGTGCTAACACTAGTTTTAATTATATAACTTCACTTCTGAGAAGAAGAAAAACCCACACATTTAAAGGGTTACGTGTTGTTGATGTTTAAAGTCACATAGCACAGATGATATACCTTCTCCATTGAAAACACAGAAAAGATAAAATATTCTCTTTGCTCATTGTAATGATAACCTGCAACAGAGATGTGTGGACATCAACGAAAAAGACAAGCATTGTTTTTGCCACTGAGGCTGGGTAAGATTTCTGATAACACAAGCAATTATGCTTATAGTCCGCATTTGACGGGGAAAATGAGCTGGACAGTGCAGTAAATCTATTTCATTGAACTGAGAACAATCAAGTTTCCAATGTAGACATGCTCGCCAAAGGAGTATTGATCTCAATGTTTTTACAACAGTAAGTTCAGAGTGAGTTCAAAATAAAATGCAATTTGTTGAAACATGGCTTTCAAGTTTTCAGAATTGTGTGCAAAGTTACATTTTTTTGTTTGTTTAACAACAAAACCTTTTTTTCTAGGAATGTCTCCTCAGACATCACTGCAAATGTATACATATTGTAATGCTTTCATCAGTGGCAATAGATAGTGACTTAACATGTATTTATTTCAATGAAAATATTTGAGATAGCTTTAACATGCAGTTTTTTTAATCAAGAACAATTATATTCTAAGCTTTAAGTTTTACTGATGTGCATGTCTTTTCTTTGCCTTTCTTGGGATAACATTGTAACATTCACACAGTTTGGAGCCGCTCAGTTTATCTAGCAGAAATAAAGAGCAGCATGACCTTGAATTTTGAATTCATTTTCTCAACACGTTTATCTCATTTTGTGTTCTGCGCTGCAGCAATCTGGACACTGACAAGCTATCAGGTTGGTGGGAAATTGCTTTGTCTGATTTAATGTGTTGTCATACTTCAATATCTGTAAAGGTGCTCTCTTTCTGTCTTATTGTGGGTCCATATCTTTTTACTTTTGAGCGAATTAAACAAATGAGACATCCATCCATCCATCAATCCATTATCTGTAACCACTCATCCCTTCTTTTGGTTAGCATTGGGGTGAGAATGTGTTGCACAGGCACGAGAGTGGTATCAATTGTCTTATTCAACTCCACAAGCGCTCTTCTTCTCTGTTCTTTATATATTTGTGGAGTTCACAAAGTACTATGATATACAGCAACCAACACCACCATCCACAAATCTGAGGGAAAAGAAATGGCACAGATCTAATGACCTATCTTCTTGAAACTTAAAAATGCATGTGAGTGTCAGATGGCCTGAATGAAGCGAATAAATGGGGCAGACACCCGTAAATACCAATAGTACCCAGAATAAAACTTCTGCATAATTTATTGAATGGAAATGGCATCTTTTCCAATTGATTTTCCATGACAGACTGTTCCGCTTTTCTAAGATTTAGTTCACTCCTCGTCGCGTGTTTCTGAGAGGTGTAAAATTGAGTTGGAATGCTTAATTGAATCTGAGTAAGTAAAAAAGGTGCTGCTGATCTATTAACCTGGGATATGAGTTTCATATCGAGTGCACTCTTAGGTTGTAGTAAAATTAGTTTTTTAATTCAGGATTATTTAAGATCAAAATCCATACTCTGCTTTACTGGTTTGGTTTTAAGCACTTTCACCACACATTTACCATGATTCATTTTAGTAAATATTAATATTATTGGCATGTGTAGGAATTTATTCATCAGTTGTTTTTGCTATCAAATGAACCCTTATGGCTCCTGTCACCAACTGTACGTGGACGAGCTATCGTTATAAAGACTCAGTGATTAATATGATGGTGAATAAACACAGTATCCACGGGGAACACTTGTTGTTATTGACACGTAGGCATGTGAACATCAAATGCTTCCAACTCGACTTGCTAGTAAAACTGAAGATGGCTACTTTTACCCACGCCTAAGACATCCTCACTGCCTTTGTCATGGTCTTCTTTTAATTGGAGTCTGTCATGGCAACATATAGGAGTTTGTCTCCGAGCTGCCATGAGTTAAAAGTGATCTTCGACTGTTCTGACATTACAATAATACTGACAGCTTGTTTTCTAATTCCTACTAGAGTATTTCTCTGAGCACCTGGGGGAGTATCTCAATGTACTTTCAGCTCTGGAGAGCCTGAATGTTGCCATTTTAAAGGCGATGGATAAAACTAAAGAGGTAAGATTCATGTTTTATGTGAATTTGCTTTAAATCAAGCTTCTATGGTACAAAAGCACACATGCAAGTTGAGCGTCTGTGCTACAGTTATGCGTAGTTTTGTGCTGAGAGGAAATACTGGTCCGCACAGATGGAGCCAATGTTGTGCCAAGTTACCCAAAAAGAGGAATACAAAACACTTCAGCCACGCACACACATCCAGTGTATAATGCTTGATTTTACAGGAATAGTCCATCATTGTATGAAATATGTGAATTCAATTTCTTGCCAAGAGTTACAGGAGATTAGACTCAGGTCTGTACGGAGAGTGTTAGCTTATTTTAGCGCTAAGAGTGGGAACAGTGGGAAACAGCTGTCCTCGATCTGTCCAATGGTAAAGACATCTGCCGAACTATCTTGGTTGTTTACCTATGAAACAAATAAATAAATAGCTAAATTGGACATAGCCAGGCTAGCTGTCTCCCACTGTTTGCAGTCTTTGTGCTAAGCTAAGCTAAGTGATCAAGCTATTGGTGGTATCCTCATATTTGCTGTACAGTTAAGGAAATTGTATCAATCTTCTCATATACCTCTCGACAAGACCTCTCGTATTTCCCAAAATGTAGGACTATGTCTATAATAGACATCGCATAAATCTTCACTTAGTAGAATAAAGAACAACGGAGACTACTATAAATGGAAACTATCAAGGGTTGCTAGTGCACTGAATATTTGCACTAGCAACCCTAGATATTTTCCATTTATAGTAGTCTCTGTTTATATTCTGCACTATTTAATGTTAATTCCATCTGTATTTGTATTTTATAATCTGTATATATCGTTAAACTCTCTGTTGCACTTCTGGTTGGCTCTGTACTAGTACATGTGCAATGACAATAAAGTTGAATCTAATCTAATCTAATCTAAGTGTCACAGTTGGTCCAGGTATTCTTTAAAATGTTTTGGAGACTTGTAAGCTCTGTATTTTGACATTATTATTGAATCATGTTGTTTCTGCAGAAAAGGATTCACTCAATATTCCAGTGTGATTAAGACTCCAAAGAAGCCGAACGTTTTGCTTCCCAGTAAATGCATCTTTTAGTTTGATTTTTTTTTCAGGTAGCAGCCTCGAATCGGGGATTTGAAATGTAATACCGGAGGAAAAAAAAGCAACGCTTGTTAAAAAACGAGATGAGGAGAGGAGATTTGTGCTGAATAATTATGCGTCTTAATTAGATCACCTTATCCCTCGGTTCTGGCTCTTCTTTCAAGCTGTCGGATTGTAGAAATCCATAGAGCATTGTGCAATCGCTACTTAGCAGCTGTGGTCTGTCACAGAGTGCTCTGGATAGTAATCACATGATGCCTTTTCAGTTGAGGCTACTTGTCATTATAAGTTTGAACAAAGAGCTACTGCACTGTTACTTCATTAGCACTTTGCACGAATAATAAAACTCCTTTGAGAGTGCGTAATCACGTTTGTGTTTAGGGAAGCAAGCAGCAATTATGTTGAAGTTCCCCTACACCTCGGAAGTTGGATGTGTGGTCTTGAATAATGCATGTGTTCAGATAATTCATTCGCCTATTTAATTGCCGCTGTCACACATTTCACAAGTAGGTCTACCTGTTGTTGTTTTGGAGAAGCTATAAAAATGGTCTCTTTCTCCCCTTCTCTGGGGTCTGTCTTTTCTCTGAGAAGCTTTTACTTTCTTGTCGCTTCTGTTTTGAGCATCATGTGCTCTAACCGCTCCTTCTGTGTGTCTCTCAGGAGTACCAGGGTTCCAGTGTGTTGGGCCAGTTTGTCACCAGGTTCATGCTAAGAGAGACGTCCAATCAGCTACAGTCTCTACAGAGGTCCCTGCAGTGTGCAATGGAGGCAGTGGAAGAGCAGAGCAGCCCTGCACCGTCAGTACTGCGATACGACACATCTGTATTCTCTGTTACTTATATAGATATCAAGACATTATCTATACTACACTATGGTCTAGAACAATATTCACCGTATTGAAGGCCTTAACAAAGATCTCTAGGTTACAATAATGAACCAGGACACGAATGAGACCTGTGTGTACATTAAATGCCAAAGCAGGAAGTAATGTGATGTTCTTATACTGGAAAAAAAAAGAACTATGGGTATCTCCAAAAAACTGTTCATTGTGTTTTCCCGTAACGAGGAAAGTGCTTCAACTTAAACAAACCGTAACAAAAAAAACACGATCGTTTTCATGGCTTTATCATACACATTAAGGATTAGGCAGACCAGAACATATTTGAGTGTGGAAGCTACACAATGGAACCTCTTGTTTTGTTGTTTGGATACAATAACTTGTTTTATTTATTTTTATTATCCTTTATATGAGAAGAATAGTCTCATTGAGATTCAATATCCCTTCTACCACAGAAACATACCAAAAACATACCAAAACACAACAAGAACAAATACTTACAGGAACCACAGGCTTACATAAGGAATTTAAATATATATATATATATATATATATATATATATATATATATATAAACATGAAAAGAGAGGGTAAAGATTGACCCAGTTCTGTTTGAATGAGTGGAGCGGTGAGGATAATGTGCTCTTGGGTACCTAATGTTTTGGCACCTGGAAACATGTTTTAAAACAGGATATTTATTCAAGTACATTTTTTCTTGCACTTTACACAGTATAAAAAAGAGAGAAAGTGCCACTCTACATACAGCAAGTAACACTATGAGCAGTAAGACACAACACTGGGTCCACATACACAAAAACCCTGGAGGTGAAGAACGCCAAAGGTTCATGCGGATGTCTGAGGACTGATGGAGAGAATTGTCAATTAGTTTGAATTACTAATTATGCAAGTTCATCCATAGCTTTGTTTCTTTACTACACCGTATTATCAAAAGCACTGCAGGAAATCAGCCCTATAAAGCACATCAGCTACCATTAAGCTGTTAAAAAATGAAAATGTTGACGGAGAAGTCCGCCTTGGTCTTTGCAGAAAGGAAATCCAACTAATCAGCGCTGCAGAGGCCATTTTTTGTTTACATTCTCACAGTATTCAAACGGACACTAATAAGCAGACTGCTTGGAATTCAATATTTCTCTCAAAGAGCCTCACTTTCATAAAATAGAGCTCAGAATAAAAACAGTTCTAAATTGCTGTCACCAATTTGGGATTTGGTGAACCACCACTTGAAGGGACACACTTTATACATTTCTCTACACGTTGTGGTTCATCAAAGACCTCGGCATAGGCCCCCGCATGTCTTTGATGCTTCACCTATTAAAGAAATTCAATGCAGAAGATGTTTAGAGGAGCGATCCGTCAAGGACCTTTTGATGAGTCGATACCATGACCAACACCTTCATCTCACTGTTGACTATTTTGAATAACAAAGATGCTTCCTCCTTAACTTACAGCTGAGGTTGTCTGGTACACTGCGTGCGTCTTTCTCCCTTCTTGGTGCCACAGTAGTATTATTGGAAATAATGGAGTGAAACATAGCCAAGGTGAATTATTGAGATGGGACTGGGGGAAGGCAGAGGGGGAGCAGAATGTGAAAGGATGATATGGGTGGCATTGAAATATGAGTCATAGGGAAAGAGAAAGCAAAAGAATGATGAATACAAAAATTAAATGAAGGTCTGATATGAAAGGGACAAATAGAAAAGAGAGAGAGAAACAAGGACACCATGAGGATCCTTTAGTCCACACATAGCTCCTAAGATTGTATAAACATGTATAGGTTTTGGAAAGAGAAAGGGAGAGTGTGGCAGGCGGGGAGGGGCTAAATTAGAGATACATTGAGTTGGAGTTTCTCTCCCCTCTGGTTCCCTGCAGTGGATATGGCTGTTCGGTGGCCTTTGGGCTCCAGGCTGTTCTCAGCATGAAAACCTCCTAGCAATGCGCTCCCTCTGCGCCGTCAGCATGATGCTGGACACACACACACACACACACACACACACACGTTGTGAGCGTTTCTCAAGTGTCACACTCGTAAATGCACTCGACATGATGCATTTACAGGCGGCAAACACTGTGTGTGTGGGATTGTTTTACCTGTCTTGTGGGGACAATAATCAGACCACATGGTCACATTATGTGATCAATTGCATGTACCCATAACATTAATCATAACATTTGAGGGAGAATACTTGGTTTAAGGTTATGGTAAGGGTTAGGATTAGGCTGGTAGTGGTTAAAGTTAGGGTAAGTCTCCAGGAAATAAATGAAAACCAGACAGTGTGTGAATATTTGAGTGTGTATGTAGAAGGCCTCATCCCCCTTAACACATAGCCTGTGGGTTAATAAGCAGTGGTGTGTATCTGGCCTTTCTCTAAACGGGTTCACCTCTATTCTGGACACTTTCTCTCTGCTTCTTGTGTCTCTACACAATTGACTGCTCTCTCTCTCTCTCTCTCTCTCTCTCTCTCTGTCTCTCTCGCTCGCTCTCTCAGACATTAATCTCTGATTTGAATCAAATATTAATGCCTCCTTCCATACCTTTCTCTGCTTTTCTGTTGTGCCCTCTCTCCCCATCTTCTCTCTTTCCTCTTTAGTGTACTCTTCTCTATTCCCTTGTGCGGCTACCTCTGTCTTCCCAATCTTCAATTTAATTAATTTGTATGTTGTTTTACTCTGACAGCTGCTGTCTTTCTCTCTGATGTTTGTCTCCCTGGGTCTCGGCCGCTGCATGGCAGGAGAGAGGTAAAGGTACCGGAGCTGACAGCAGTACAGAAGAATGGCAGGCGGTGTGGTCGCAGGATCCATAATAACCTGTGCATGTCCCCATCAGATCCCTCCTCTGGCATCCTGACCACAGGTAGGAAGACTATCATATTATCTAAAAAAAAATGTTTTACCATTTTATACCCTCAACAAATCTCAGAAAAAAACAAAAGCGAATTTATACCTTTACATATTACTACACACGCATTAATTGATGCATTGTCAATACTCACTAATTTTGATACTCTTTGAGTCTCTCAACCCCAGGTTCCTGCTGAAGACGTAATTATTAAATAACAGGTCACGCTTATTAAAACAGTGAGTCTACATCGACGCTGACTTAACCAGCCGCACCAAACATATGCAAAGCCGTTTTGTGTTTATCATGGAAAATGTTGTTCCGTAAGATTTAAACTCGTAAACTGTCAAATTAAGAAAAACATTTGACTTTTTCACACCGACATTAACAACCTAAAAAAAAATGTATGTTCAAATAAACCCTTGTCTAGTTTAGAAAACAGTTTACGTGTTCATTTAATTGTGAGTATTGTACGTCAGAACTACTTTTTCATAAGCTGCCACATCAATATGCAGGCAATAAGACGTGTGAGGCATTCGGAGGAAGTTTGGGAAAACTGTGAGGTCCTGACACTCTTTGGGTCTAATGATGGTCAGCAAGCATTTTTTTTCTCCATTTAAAAAAAAAATATTTGTAAGATACGCTAAAGCCTTTTGACAGTTTTTGTTATAGTAGAATGTGGATAAATCAGAGAGCCAACAAGTATTATGTTTGCAAGAGAGCGGTACGACAGTAGCATGCTGACACATTAGTAACATTAACTCGCTAACAACTAACTTGTCTCATCCCATCATGCTTTTAGTTATCAACTGCACCACTGGTAGACATTTGGTGCTAGATTAATCCTTTGACATGCATAAATCTGATATTTATAGTGAGATACTTTCAGCTACTTTTCAGTCCTTGGTTGCGTATTAAGGAGCTGATTGTTTTTCCCCACCGGCGGTCGTGGTTTCCACAGTGTGACGGGGTGCGCTGTAAATCTATTGAATCAATTTCTGCCTACATGGGCAAATGACACCATGCTATAAATCGACATTTCAAAGGTCCTAATGACATTCCAACCAAAGCATATTAGTAATAACGTGTACTTATTGTCATCCCTTGGGGAAATAGTCACTGTCATTACAAGTATTGGGCATTATTGGAAGCGTCTGTAAGCTCTCTCTGAGGGCTCTTTTCACTTAGATCATATCGACATTTTCAAAGTCAATTTTCGATCAACTGTATTAGTTGGGTGTCTTTTCGATACATGATAACAAGGCAGTAATTGTACAGTAATTATCATTTAGTATCGTATAGATTTTGCTCTAAACTGGGATTATATTTTTACAAGGAGGCATTTTCACACACAAACCATGTCTGAATTGCTTTCTGTGTTTTTTTGTCCTTGGGCAGATGGAAGACATCTGTTTTGACAAGACATGGTCTTTTATATAAATAGTACTACTGCTCCAACCCAGTCAGTTGTATGCACAAAGGAGCTGTGACCGTTTTAATTGCTGTTTGACATTCCGATGACTCAGCGTTGTGGTGTCTGCAGGTGTCTGCATGCAAGATGGAGAGAACTGGTCCTCTCAAATCAACAGGCTGCAGCAACTGCTGGATAAACTGGAGTGTCAGGTATGAAGCGGCGCCTTGTGTATTTTTTTCATTTATTGTCATTGTACAACACGGTTGCACATTGTTTTTGCTACATAAGAAAAACCACAGACACAAAAAAAAAACACAACTATAATATATGGTGGATGGTGGAGAATGAATTTATGAGTCTAGCAAGAAGGAAATACGCTGCTCTGAAGTCTGCTGGTACGGCAGCGGATACTTCTGCTCTCTTACTAGACGGCAGCAGGTTGAACAGGGTTTGACCGAGGAGGGGATTGTCTTTTAATGCCATTTGGGCTTTTAGCAGGCACCTCTATCACCAATATCACTGATGCTCAGTAGATGGGTACCAATAACGTTCTGGGTGGTTTTAATCACCCGCAGTAGATACGCTAAATACCCGCCATACTAGTTTGTGATGCCTCCAGTCAGGATGCATTCTATTTAAAGTATACTACAGGTGTTCATTACCTGTAAATCTGTCTGCAAGGCTACATGATAACCGAGGACACGTGGATTTCACTTGTATGGTTCAACGTTCTGTTTTTCATTATGATGTCTGGGACAAGGTGTCATGTGCTTGAATGGTTTCGGCCGTGATGTCAACACGCCCGCTTGACTGTGTTTTCAGTTGTTTAGGTCTTATAAGCTGTCTATCATTTCAAATAATGAGCGTAATTCAGAGGATTGTCTTTGTGCGTTTGCGATGAGCAAAAGGTGCACTGGAAGCACGTGAAAACGAGTTCAGCAGATCTGAGTATCTGTCAAGTCGCCTCCCTGCCTCTCGTTTCTCATCCTGCGTCCTGTGACCCGTTCTCGCTGCCGTGTCACCAAACCTCTCCTCACTCCTGCCCCGTCTTCTGCTCCCTCTCGTTCTCTCTCTGCCTGTCGTTTTCTTTATCAACTCCTGTTATTCCCTTCTATATATGCTCATTGATATATGCTCATTCTTCCTCTCACAGAGCATTTTTCTCTCTCCAGCCCTGCGTTATGCCGACCCAGAGGGACTCAGAGTGCAATATCAAAAGCAATGCATAACCTGCAGCATGTTCTGAGTGCAATATTCATCCCCACACTTCAACGCTGGCAGCATAACACACACACACACACACACACACACACACACACACACACACACACACACCTTCTGTGCACTTCGCTCCCTTTCTCGGCTCTCTCAAATGCAACAGAATGGGTTTTAAGCCTCACAGGTTATGTTCTCTGTGGATAAACACACACACACACACACACACACACACACACACCTACACCCACACAATAATCATAACCTTTAAGATGGGAAGCTCAATCTGTTGTTATCACATTTACTGTATTTCATTATTCATAACCTCATACATTTACTATGTGCTGTATATAGCCTACAGGTGTGGTTGAAAGAAAGACAACATGTGCGTTGAATTACATGTTTCCACTTGTTTTCCTTCTCCGTAGTGCTGCAATGGCTGAAGTCATCCCATCATCTGTTTACTTTCACATGACATATTTAGTTATAAGAAACATAATGGCATTATTGAATGCATAGATGTAACCTTTATAGCCCTGGAGGCAATATGTTCTGCACATGAAAAATGCCAAATCACATCGCGAGTACACTTTGGTGTTTACCCAATTGTTTTTCTAATGACTTTCAAGAATGAAAAATGATGACCATGACTATTGCGTCACCGAGCTTTCATTACGAGAAGTTTAACAATACGTTCTTCTCATGTTGTTATCTTCTTGTTTCAGGGTCCCAAGTTGGAGCCACTGAGGGAGGACACACTGGCCAGCACGTACAAGTCTGTAAGTCAGCACTGATGAACACTGATGAACACTGATGAACACTGATGAACACTGATGAACACTGACTAAGTAAAGACGCAATGACTAAACAGGTTGTTTTGGGGCAAATATCTTTATTGAGTATTTGGGCTTTTCGTCATTAAAGTAGAATTTGTAAACGGTTATTGATCGCTTAAGTGCGTGGATTAAACTTCAGGCCGCCACATACAGGGTGTTATGATAGCAAGGTGTAAAAAGGTTGCCAATTACACAACTTACTTTGACATTTTACAGGATAATTAAGGTTGCATAGCCACACACACACAATTCTGTCAAATGTATTTCATTGTCCTTATAAACTGAAAGTTTACAGACAGCATTTTACAGCAATCAAACACAGTGAGGCTTTTGCATTGTAATGTTAACATGTGATATTTAATCTGCCTGGGTTATAATATGGAACAACGCTTTCTTCATGAGACTTCACAGTGCCTTGATTACAACGCTTGTGAATGACTAAGTAGAGTACACTGTGGAAAGAAAATTATTTCATTTTTTTAATTAATCATTTTTGATTGCGTAATTCCCCTTTTAACTAAATATTCTACTCCGTTGCCACCCCCGGTTACTCCACGTGTCACTCTCTCTGACTGTGTACTCCTCCGGTAGTTACAGTACGTTCCAAACAGCTGTTTCTGCACACAGGAACTGGATTTAGTTCACTGTCCCCATTCTAAATGTCAAGCGGCGCATCTGTTTCCTCCTCAAAGCAAATGATACCATAACAGCAGGTAGCTGTTTTTCAGTCACATTTGTACTCATTCTAGCTATACAAGTCAATATATGACAAAGCCTCAAGATGAAATGGTGTTCAAGATGAAGCAGGCGAGGGCCAGTGTGTGTTGGACAAGGTGAGACAAAAGAGAGTCAATGATTATTGGTCTGAGTTTGGCTCTGAGTGTATTTGATCACGTGGACAAAATAATGTACTGACGCATGATGCACTTGAGAGGTAGAAAATGGTGTGAAAACTCAGGCAGGTGGGGGTGCCAGTGACCTATATTGTTAAGGGGAACTATGGTGACCCTTACTTAAGTATTTATAACAGCGATAGTAAAGTGAAGTCTGTTTTCACAAGTTTCAATACATGTGAAAAGGAAAATGATGAAAAAAGCAATGTTTGCGTTTCTCTCTGTTCTTCTAGGATTTTAGAATAAGCCTTCCGAAATGAAACCCAGTAAAAAGCAAACAATATTTCAATAAGGGCTTGTGACTAAATACTAAAATACACACAGGATGCATGCATAAACTCCTGTCCTTTTTCACTGTGTATTTCCGTGCACAATAAAATCCACAAGATCTAAATGGTAGATTTTTACTTAGATTACAAAACAATATATATTTTCAGTGACTTTAGTCGTTTTTTACGTGTATGAAAGATGCACCTATACAATTTCTGCCACTGCGATTCAATTGAGCTGGATGTAATTTTGCTTGCGCCTCAGAACACTGACACATTATTGACAGCTCTTTAAAGATCGGTCTGTGGGTTGTGCAGTTTATAAATGTAATTTTTAAATGCCATGAGAATTATCAATTCAATTCCCATTCTCCTCTTTTAAAAATTGGTATCTGAACACTAAAGCTACATGACAAATACAACCAAAAATATATTTTTGCCATTCTACCTTTGTGAAAAACAGACCTTACCAGGGACCTTTTCTACTGGTTGCAGTGGTGACTCACCCGTGCATTGATTTGTTGAGAAAGTAAAGAGGGCAGCAGGTCACCGTTGGGCTTCAGGGACTTTAGTTCAGCCCAGTTTCCCTGAAGAGGACGCTGAATCACGGCCAGCTGCAAGGATGTTGCTCGTTAGCTGGGTCCATCAATCGATAAAGTTACATATTTCAACGTTTCTTTCCTCCTCCTCTGTCAGGGGGTCCAGGGATTGATGCAGCTGCTTTGTGGAACGTTTAGTTGGTATTTTATATGAAGAAGTAGTGACAAAGGGCTCTGGTGTCATGGCAACAGTTATTATAGTGCCGGTATTGTTTTACAATTCGGTTATGCAATGCGGTTTTCCTTTAATTACTATATTAAGATTACTTTATTGTACTGCCTCTATCTTACTTCGTGCTGCTGTTTCCACTCAATATAAATATTGCCGAACAAAATGTCCCAAAAAAGTGGGTGAACTAGGAGCATAAGTGGCATACATGTTGATTTATTTCCCATCTGTTGTTAGTGATAGGGAGATTTCTACATTAGAATATGATCACTTCCTCATCAAAAAAAGTATCCATCTCGATAATATCTACACACACACGGCTGCGCCTCAGGGGGTGATGTGAGCCTCCTCACACACACACACACACACAGCAACATGCTCTTCTTCTGGTCCACCAATGTGTCATCCCTCCGTCTCTTGTCTCGTTGCCAACAGAACATCCTGTTGGTTCAGAGGCAGATGTCGCTGACCGATGAATCTGAAGATCTGGAAAACTTCCGTAAAGTCCTGAAGAGCTACATCGATTCCACCGCAGCGCAGTCTGACAACCTGCAGTGAGTGTTTTGCCCGTTTTCAGACAAAGTAATACTGTGTCAGGCTCTGCTGCTGATGGAGCTTCGTGAAGATGGAGGCCATGTTGAATCGGGGTTTTGGAGCGTCGACTTTGCCAAAACTAAAAAGTACTTTATCATCTCTCATCCTTACAGCGTTCATACATTACAGCAGCTGTATCATTGAAATAACAATCTAATATTTTCACAAATATGAAGGCTAATCTTTTAATGATGTCTGTTGTCTTGCAACAAGCTTTGCTCTAGCGTTGCCTAGTTGTAACACGTTGTGGAAGAAGTATTCAGATCTTTTACTTCAGTAAAGCTACAATTGGTAACTGATAAAATATATTATATTCATAATTACTCAGACTGTCGCTATATGCGGACAGTGGTACGTGAGACGGATCTGTGAACCAATCCAGCTCCTCTGCCTCCTTTTGGTGCTCCCATTGGCATTTGAAAGATTCCAACACACCAAAACAGCCAATCAGAGACTCTAACGCAGCTGTCAATCACAGCTTGTGAAGCTCTGTGCTGATCAAGCTGTCAAATTAAGCAGCGTTGATCAAACATGAATCAATACTCTGTGACTGTATTGATTAATTCTCGCCTCAAAATGTGTTCAGAAAGATACTTTAGTGTTCCGTTTAGCTGTGAGATGAGAGCGCTTTCTCCGGTCAGTGGGCGGTTCTTGGTTTTAGCTTTTACAGCTTACTTAAGTATTATCATCAAAATGTATGACAAGTAAAATAAGTCATTGTGCAGTAAAATGTTACCTGTCAGTGTTTTACTATTATTATGATTTTGGATCAATATAACTGCTGTGTTGCATTTTACTGATGTAGATGTTCTAATTTGAACTACTTTATACTGTAAATTAAACAACAGCAATACATCATATCCTTAGATACATGGTTTGACAGGAAGGGGTTGATCATTATTTTTCTGAAAAGCAATGAAAGGAACTGAGGTGCAGCAAAAAGTACAATGAGATGAAGTGAAGGAGGAGGATAAAGTTGTATAGGGAAATACTATGGAACCTGTACAAGTACGATGTATTCTCTTCTTCTTCTCCCTCCCGCCGTCAGTGTGTCCGTTCAGAAGCTCCCGGGAAAGTTGTGTTACATAATGTATGAGTTCTGGCAGGACCGCATCTCCTGGATGAGGTCAGTATAGTGTGTGCGTGTGTGTGCGTGTGTGTGTGTGTGTGTGTGTGTGTGTGTGTGTGTGTGTGTGTCAGATATTGGCAGACTGTTTGGCAATCTTAACATTTTGATGGAAATGTTCCCCCACCAGGGAAGATGAGCAGATGGCACATCTTTCAGTTCGCAAACATACACACACACACGCACGCACACACACACACACACACACACACACACACACACACACACACGCACACACACGCACACACACTCACACACACATGGATGTAGATTAAATGGTTTTAAATAGCATCTATATCTTTATCTGGGAATGAATTACTCTGCACGGACCTGTTGAAAATGTGATAAAAAAAATAAATAAATTAAGGTTTTCAATTACAAGTTCTAAATAATTAAAGGTCCAGTTTGTAGGATTTAGTGCCATCTAGTGGTTTGGTTGTCGATAGCAACCAGACAGCAACCACCAGATCTGTTGTGTGAGAAAACGATCCTATTTTTCACTTGATTTAACACCTTAGTAAACATTATTAACATTAGTTTAGTCTCAATAGCTAGTCTCAAGTCATATTCGAAACAACAAGATGTGCGTTTTATGAATTACGGTTCCAGTAAAATAGACCATAAAGCACAATAAATGTATAAAGCCGTCTCTATGTTGCTTCATCGTTGTCTTCTCTGTAGCTACCTGCAGTCCAACAGCAGTAAAGACTTCCAGCGCTGCACCATCGACATGTTGGAGGATGCTGAAGTAGTTTCCACCATGTTGCTGCCAGGTTTGTATACGTGTGTGTGTATGTGTGGGTGTGTGTGTGTGTGTGAGTGTAATATTAATGAGCATTTCATTGTTTTAATGTTATTAAATGAACATTAAAACCAGTTCTGTAAACTAACTTTCAGTGAGACCTCGTTGTGGTGTCCAGTAGCAATGAGTCACCCGAGACCACAGACATTATGACATTTTGTCACTGTTTTTGGAACAGTGATGGCACATTAGACCCGGACTGTGATATGTGGTCATAATGTGCGCGTCACTCAAACAGAGCCTTGTGTCTTCAGCAATTCCAAGTCTTTTCGAGAATATCTTTCGGGGGAAAAAAAGCCTCCCTTGATACTGGAATTGTAAATGGCAGCCACACGTATCCGTGACAGGGATCTGCTCACATTCACCCTTTTCAAGTGAGAACACACTGCTTAGTCACAAGATCCAGAGTACGTAATATGGAATTGGGACACAGGTGGATGTTGTTTTTTCATATTGGCCAAGACGAGTTCATGTGGTAATCTGTGTGTCACATTCAGCTGTTGCATTAGTACATGAGGCCTGGATGTGTTGTGATATGTTAAGATGTACTAAAACCTCCCATCTGTGGAAGCCGGCGGTGCGTCCAGAATTTCTGGTCCTCCTGACAATAAATCACTTTAAGAATTTGGTTAAAGGTATAAATGTTTTCTAATCGGGGATTTAATGAATGAATAAATATATGGGGATATTCACTCCAAACACCCCAAAGACCGGCGTATTGTGATGTGTTGCTCACACGGCACAGATGTATTTGTGTATTGTAAAGGTGTAATCACTGCAAAAACATTGATTATCAAATACTTTCTTTGCGTGTGGAAAATGTTTTCCAGCTGGCAGACTTATCCTTGGCATTATGACTTCTATCTGACGCACATTTCTCATTTTCTTATGTTCTTATTTTCCAGTCATGACATCATCACCTACATGGCAGAGTAGCACTGATCACTGCCAGCCCACTCCGGGCCACAATCACGACTCTCCTCTTGACATTTATTTATTTATTTATTATTTGATTAATTTGTTGCGGGCCTCAAAAACATGCTTCAGAAAGCAATAAGATTAATTATTAATTCTGCGTCCATTGCACAGGGTTTTTAGCTGTGTGGGCTGCACGGGTCGCACTCGTTGCTAGGTTACTGTACGTGGTTGTTTACTTCCACATCTGTGACTCGCACGTATGCATGCTGACTGTTTCCGACATAAATAAACACTTGTGGCGTAAATACAGGGATTAGATAAGAGCCACTTTTTTTTAAAAGCAGGCATAAACAGGCAGTAAAAAGAAATGTGATAAAACAGAAGAAAGAAAACCTCAACGTGGACTCAGCAGCTTGTGTGTGTGTGTGTGTGGTTGTGTGTGTGTGTGTGTGTGTGTGTGGTGTGTGTGTGTGTGCGTGTGTGATAAATCCACAATAAATCAAAAATAGATTTCCAGAACAAAAACTAATTAACATTTTAAATACATTATGTCAATATTTGAATATATTAAAAAGTGAATACGTTATAAAAGATGATATATTTTATTAAATTGTACTGAGACTGCACTTTGGCTCGCATGCTGTGCAGCATATCCAATGCAATAGCTGTACGGCTGCTTCTTCAGGAACACCGTGTGTGTTTGCATCGAGAGACAAAGTCTCCGATGAGTTTGGCTGCTGGGGATTCGAGTGAGGCCACAATGTGCAGATTGGAAGCAAGAGGGAGGGACAGTTTATGAGGCGCACGTCAGAAGCGCAGGAAGGAGTCAATGCTGGAATCAATAATAGAACAAATAAATAAAACAGTCACTGTGCTGCTGCTAGCTGGGGCTATTATTGTCTGTGTCAGCGCCAGTCACACTCCTTTCTTTTTTTTGTGTGTTCCAGGAGGAGCTTTGCACTTACTGTTTAAAATGCCACTAATAATCTGTTCAGCAAGCAAGTGCTTCTCTTTAACTGAAAGGTTAAACATAATGTAAAATCAAGTTCTTTGTATCTGCCATATGTTTGCTGGAAATTGACTGTCACATCAAAAGAAAAAAGGTGTAAACAGTTTGAAGAGAGCAGAACTCAACGGCCTCTCGTGTAGCTATAAAGCTGAGGTTTTCGAGCAATTCATTGTTTTAATTGCCGCCATCTCCAAATGATGTAAATCGTTTACACATTTGTTATTTTTGCTGACGTAAAGGGTCAGCTGGAAATGTGTGAGAAATGAGAGCTTAGTCAAGTGTAAACTCGATCAATGATGGTTTCTAGATGTACCCTGACGCGTCCTGTCGGTGTGCGCTGACCCAACTCTGTGTGTGTTTCCTCAGCTTCCTGGTGGATCGGGACTAACAACTAGCAACCGAATCCAGAATCTACTGCCTACACTGTCACACGGACAAAGACACACCCACACACACACACACACACACACATGATAATTCAGAAGGCCTCCTCCATGTGTTTGATAGCAACAGGAGACAGAGACAGTGACGTCATCCAGCACTCTCCAGCATCTCCTCTGTGTGTTCCTCTGTCTCCGACTGTTCATTATTGTGCCGCTTGTATCAAAAGGGATAGTTGCATCCCTCTAGCCGATCTAATGACTTGAACGTGTTTGATTCTCTGCAATTTTCTTCTCATAACCCTGTCTCACACTTGGCCTCCTCTCTCTCGCAGTGTTTTTCTGCCATTACGCCAGTGGAGAACAACCCAAAATACGCTAGTACAAATCCAATTGAATTAAGTTTAAGTTCACCATGCCAGTAGTGTTAATGTGCTTTTGATGAGTTGTTTACAGTTGAATAACATTAAATAGGAGATGAAGGGTTTCTTCAGGCAAAACGTGCATGTCCTTGAAATCCTGGCTGTATATGCTGTTTTCCTTTTATTTAGCTATCCTATTGTTGTGTGCTCAGAATGATACAAATCGGCCCCTATTGCTAGATATACAACTTTATATTAGTGACATCTACTCTGAGACACACTCTTTGTTTCAAAAGTATCTCCAGAAGTGTGACTATCTTAACGGAAGTCACGCTTTGTGAGGACATTCCATTTTACCACTAAGTTATGAATAGAAAATATGTTTAATGTGTCATGTAATATGTTCTGTAATCGTCACCACAAATTGTAACTAAACTGAAACTGGACTTCAACACAAATAAGATTAAAGCTATTCATTGTTTTGACAAGTGAAAAATGCCTCTGAATCTTCACTTTTCTACAGATATTTCCCTCTGATAATGCAACTTTTCATTCATTTGAACTGAATTCTCAAATGTTTCCGTTTCCATTGAATCCAAGATTACCTTCTCATTTGAAGCTGCATTAATCAAGTTTTGGACCACAGAGGAGGTGAATAATAACAAACCAAGCCGACAGATACAGAGCACTCAGTGGCAGATTATCAATTCATAAAGTCGTTATGGCCAACATTGAGCACGCGTCGGCATTCAGCAGACACAAAGTAGCAACGCAGGGGGCACAGTTTACACCTAATACATATTTCAGGATGTTTGGTTTTCATAACCAGGAAGTTGTTAACTTGTCTCTCAAGGACAGGAGGTCATTTACAAATATGGTTTATCAGTGTTTTTGTTCTCATACTCAACCATGAAGTAAACAAAAGATGTAAACAATCTAAAGAGAGTAAAATAGCTCATGCATGTGTCACACGCAACCGTTCCCACGTTCCACTTGGTCATTTAATTCAATGCTTGCACGAAAAATATGAACTTGTCCAAGTTGATACCAGCTGAGTCTGAACTTAATTGGAGTAAGATGTAGAAATAAATATAACCAAGTGAGCAATCTGAAAACAAAAATCGCCCTGTAGTCTGGTTCACAGTTCTGGATCATACAAATACAACTCTTCTTTCTGTGAGCTATAAATGCCTCGTATTGCCTTGAAATATTGACAGTTTCCGTGGATGACAACAGCCACTGAGATTATTCAAGTGTGTGAGCCGAATGCAGAAGAATTAATCGAGGTTCTGCATCGTGACCCGTGTTGGTACACAAATTGGGACTTGGGATGCTGCATCTAATGTTCTGTGAACTACGGCTGTGCAGAGAGCTGAAGAGACGTCCTTGTGCAGCTTTTTCATTCTCTTAAGCAATCAGAATAGTTGGAAGTGAATGTTTTACAAGCTCTGAATAGCAATGAAACGTCCATTTCCCTTCTTGCAGCCCGTTATCGTGACAGAAACATAATGCCGAGATCCTCTGTGCACATCATTGCTCTGATTGCTGGGGCTGTAATATTCGATTGCTTGATTACTGGCAAATTGAAGCCCTCTCATCTTCAGCCTTGTGTCAGGCTGGCAGTCTGCTGGCAAGACAGAATGAATAGTGGTGATCAGGGCAGCCATGAAGCTGTTAGGATGTGTACCCACACCTCCTGTTCCTGTAATCACTGAGGGATGAACGGCACCGCTTCATCTTTGACTTTGAAGTTACAGCGAATTGTTGGCAACAACTAAAATAATAATGTCTGTTGCTGTTTGAAGAGGGATATGTCCAGCAGATGTCACAGACCGATGAAGTAGGAAATGGACGGTACATTTTAAACTTCATTATGGACGTCATTTGTTTTCCGGTTTCCAACTGTTCTTCTGAAAAGCAACGCGTGGAACATTTGAAAAATACTTTTCGCGATGAGAAGATCCAAACTCGACGAGGCTCCCTCGAAGTTTAGTTATAAAAAATAATCTCCACCTCAGGGTCTCTAATGAAAGTATCCAGCTCCTAGTCACCTCCAGTTATACATAAGGTATAAATTCATCCCCCTGCTATAACTGATGTTTTATTGTATATCTTGGCGGTAAAGCAGGGATTAACTTGCCGCTCTCTCCTGCTGCCACTACTGGATGAGAATTGTGTGTTTATTATTTATTATTCTCTCAAAATACAACCCACGAGTCTCAGGAGAGGTTTTCTTGCAGTTATAATATTCCAACGAGACACTGAAACAACACAACATAAGGACCGACTGGCTTCTTTGACTCTGACTTCATTGAGTTTTAATTGGATAGATGACTGATTGGAGCTATAGTTCAATACATTGGTTTAAAGACAATAATAAAGCACATTTCAGTACTCCTTCATTTTAATTAAAGGATATGTTCCTGTGATTCATTTCCTGGTCTTGAAGCATGCTGTTCTGTCTGGTGAATGTTGTTCACTGATGAATAGCCAAAGTTTAATCATTTGAATACCGCTCTCCTTCAACAGGAGATTTTTATATCCAGGCAGGTGCCCTTGGCTCTGATATGCAAACACAGCTCATCACTTCAGAGGGCCAAGGGCCAGGGCTAAGGTGACCAAACAACATCTGTTGTCCCGTTGTTCATTTCCTCCACTGTGGGTACTTTATTGTGCAGAAGGCAACACAGAAAACATCCAAAGTCAAAGTCTGTGTTTGTTGTTGGAGTGCTGGAAGAATACAAGTTGTAAATGTACACGATTGAAGTAAACCTTGACGGATATGAACACGAAAGCACTAAGATACTTTTAAATCTCATCTGTCAGTGTGTTGAAACAATTATACAAGTGTGTATGAGGTCGAAGCAGCAAAATGAAAAAGGCATATATAAAGAGAAAATTCATCAGAATTAATTAGGCCACAAGATGATTGATGATGATGTGTGTCTGACGTGTTCAACTGCAACTTATCTTCACAGAAATCTAAAGACCGGAGGCCAAAGGTGACGAGGCAACAGCTGTTGTCCTATTTCATGCCTCAGTATCTTCATTTCTTTCACACTGAAAACTGGACTGTGTGGGAGGAAACATGTCTCGCCTCTGAACGTTTAACTCACGCGTCGGCTTCGACTGAGCGGCGTCTCACATGGACTTGAAGTCCCAATTTGTGTTCTTAAAGGAATAGTGTGTAGCATTTAGGGGAATCTATTGGCATAAATGGAATATACTATTAATCAGTATGTTTTATTTAGTGTATCATCACCTGAAAATACTCTTCACAGAGTCAAACACATTCTCACCCCCAAATGATGCCTTGGTGCGTTGTGTTAGAAAACAGAGGAGTAAATTGCGGTATTTTAAGTGTTGGGAGTGAGAACGTGTGGTTCCCATAGTAACCAAGAGCAGACCAACCAAACACTGGCTTTTGATTGGACCTTTTGTGCTTTTGCGCCGGCCACCATAGTTCTTCTACACACCGCTAGAAGCAACTAAATCCTACACACTGCCCCTTTAAGAATTGTTCTCGTCAATGTTTCTGTATTGATTGTTTAATAGAAGTGTGGGATTAAGCGTCTTCCCTGCGTCACTACTGGCCTTGAAGAACATTAAGAGGTCATAATAACGTTCTGTCAAAGAACATTTGCACATTTTAACAGAGGAGCAGACAAGGTGAGAGAGAAAAGGGGAATACAAATGTCTGTAAAAGAGATGTGAAGATGTGAAAAAGACAGATGGGAAAAGAGTTTTATCATCCACAAAATTGCTTTTTTTTTTGGTGGTGTTATGTGATGTCCAGCTTGGCAGTAAGATCAACTCCAATGTCCTCTTGGGCTCCCTGGGATGATGAAGTGTGACAGATCCTCCAATGCCAGTATGTAATTTAAGCATCAGGCTGAGCAGAGCTGACATACACAATGTTAGCTCCCTGCGCATCGATAACTTTTATGAGTGCACTGGAATTGTGTAATTTGGACTGTGAAAGTGTGAACTTTATATTCTTACTTAGCCGTGCTCTCATCGCTGGGGCTCTCGTATTACGTTTACCATGTATTACTTGTTATCCTTGTGTGGTCGTGGTGTTTATCTCGTGTTCAAATAATCTCATAAATGTGTGAGGCTACCTGTTTTTTTTTTTGCCATGCGAGAGTTGGTCAGTCAATCCACTACTTTCATCCAAACAACATATTTCAGAAATTCATACTCCCCAGATGATCCTACTGAATTGGGTGATGAGTTTTCCTCTTGTTCCATTATGAGGTGAACATTTCTGGCTTTAGCGAGATGTCAATTACATCTATTGCCATGCATGCAATTTGTTACAGATATCAATGTTCCCCCTAAATTGTAAAAATGTTGGTGATCCCTATTCTGGCTGACACATGGCAGCCGGGTTTAACGGCAACCAGCACCAAAACGGCTCTGGCCCGTTGATGGTGGCCGAATCTGGGCCGAATCTGGCATTACAGAAACGGGCCTATTCTGGCTGGGACATGGCAGCCGGGTTTATCGGCAACCAGCACTGAAACTGGCTCTGGCCCGTTGATGGCGGCCCAATCTGGGCCAAATCTGGCATTACAGAAATGGGCCTATTCTGGCTGGGACATGGCAGCCGGGTTTATCGGCAACCAGCACTGAAACTGGCTCTGGCCCGTTGATGGTGGCCGAATCTGGGCCGAATCTGGCATTACAGAAACGGGCCTATTCTGGCTGGGACATGGCAGCCGGGTTCATCGGCAACCAGCACTGAAACAGGCTCTGGCCCGTTGATAGCGGCCCAATCTGGGCCGAATCTGGCATTACAGAAACGGGCCTATTCTGGCTGGGACATGGGAGCCGGGTTTATCGGCAACCAGCACTGAAACTGGCTCTGGCCCGTTGATGGCGGCCCAATCTGGCATTATAGAAACGGCTATAGAATCTGGCTGAGAAATGGCAGCCGGTTTTATCGGCAACCAGCATTTGCTACTGAGGGACATCAAGCTGGAGCAGACGGGGGTGGAGCCCCTCACCAACCATCCACAGTATGTGTGGAGACGGGTGTGAGTCAGACCTGGTGTCCTGCAGCACAGGGGCCCCACAAGGAACTGTTCTGGCACCATAAACCTGGGACTTCATAGGACACAACTCTGCTAACTGCCACATACAAAAGTTCTCTGACGACTCTGCAATCATCTGCCTCATTTCCGCCGATGACGACAGGGAATACACAGAACTGAACCAGGACTTCATAGGATGGTGCCAGCGGAACCGCCTCCAGATCAACTCTGGTAAAACCAAAGAGCAGTTGATGGATTTCCGCCGGGGTAAACGCTCTCCTCCGGAACCAGTGAACATCCAGGGAATGGACATTGAGATTGTGAGATGTCTCACATGTGTTCACTTTACCAATAAACTGGACTGGACCGATCACACTCATGCACTTTACAAAAAGGGACATAGCGGACTGTATCTGCTGAGGAGACATGGTCTCCAGGAGTGCTCCCTGCACTCCTAAAGACCTTCTTTGACTCAGCCATCTTCTAGGGAGTGGTCTGCTGGAGCAGCAGCATCTCAACAGCTGACAGGAAGAGACTGTGCTGGGGTGTCAACTGGATATGGTGGAGGTGGTAGGAGACAGGAGGGTGATGGCTAAGCTATCATCACTGAGGGACAACACCTCCCACCGCATGCAGGATACTCTGGCAGCTCTGCACAGCTCCTTCAGGAGAGGTACCGCAAGTCCTTCCTTTCTGCTGCTGTCAGGCTGCATAATCATGCTGAGCTCCCAAAGACCATAAAACACTTCAATCCCTTTAACATTTCAACCTGTGCTATAACAATATGGAGCAGATGAAGACAATACACAACACCCAATACTGATATCGAAATAAGGCAGGCTGCAAAAGTGCTTTATAATCAGAAAATAGCAGTTCTCTCGGCGCAGTTGTGGTCTGTCGGATTGCTTAAGGACAAGCTCTGTTTCGCGGAACATAGATGATTTTTGAATTTGTTATATCCTTCAAATCATTTTTGTTATTAAAGTTGATCTTAAACTTTTATTCGAATTCGGCTATTTTGTGATCGGTCTTTCTTCAAAGGGACAAGAATCCCTCGACGGATTTGAAACGCAACAGACATCATCAGCGCAGATCAGCTGTGCAGGATAGTGGAGCATGTCTTCAACTTGAGCTTGAGGCTGCGTAAAGTACCACAGCTATGGAAGACATCTTGCGTGGTACCAGACCTCGCGGCCCAGGGACTTCAACAGCTTCAGGCCGGACTTTAACATCCCACCTAATGAAGTCTGTGTAGAGGTTGGTCCTTGTACATCTCCGCCCCCTGGTGAGCTCATCTCTGGACCCACTGCGTTGCTCACCTGGAAAAGGCTGGAAGCACTGTGAGAGTCATGTTTGTAGACTTCTCCAGTTCCTTCAACACCATACAGCCTTTGCTACTGAGGGACGTCAAGCTGGAGCAGACAGGGATGGACCCCCTCACCAACCGTATACAGTATGTGTGGAGACGGGGGTGAGTCAGACCTGGTGGCAGCACAGGGACCCCACAAGGAACCGTTCTGGCACCATTCCTCTTTACCATATAAACCTGGGACTTCAAACACAAAAGTTCTCTGCCTCATTTCCGCCGATGACAACAGGGAATACAGAGAACTGAACCACTTCATAGGATGGTGCCAGCGGAACCGCTGCCAGATCAACTCTGGTAAAACCAAAGAGCTGGTGGTGGACTTCCTCCAGGGTAAACGCTCTCCTCCGGAACCAATCCAGTGAATGCATTGAGATTGTAAAATATTATAAATACCTGGGTGTTCACAACAATAAACTGGACTGGTCTGACCACACACATGCACTCTATAAAAAGGGACACAGCAGACTCTTTCTGCTGAGGAGACTGAGGTCTTCAGGAGTGCAGGGAGCACTTCTTTGACTCTGTGGTAGCATCAGCCATCTTCTATGGAGTGGTCTGCTGGAGCAGCAGCATCTCAACAGCTGACAGGAAGAGACTGAACAAACTGGTAAAGAAGGCCAGCAGTGTGCTGGGGTGTCGCTGGATACGGTGGAGGTGGTGGGAGACAGGAGGATGATGGCTAAGCTATCATCCCTGATGGACAATCCCTCCCACCCCATGCAGTACACCCTGGCAGCTCAGGGTGTCCTGCACAGTTCCTTCATCACTGTCTGCTTCACCCCCGGTGTGTGAAGGAGAGGAACCACAAGTCCTTCCTTCCTGCTGCTGTCAGGCTGCACAACCAGCTGAGCTCCCAGTAGACCACAACACACTTCAATCACTTTAAACATTTCAACCTGTGTAATATAAATACACTGTACACTTCTGTAATTCAGTTATTGTAGACATAGTTTTTATTACTGTTTTTAAATTGTTTATTATTTATAATACAACCATTTTTTGACATCCATACTGTGGCTTGTCTTCGTTTTGGAACTAGCTGATGCCAGGTAAAATAATGGGAATGTGAGAGCAGACACGTGTTGTGTTGCAACCTCATGGGGGAATGAATGGCACACACATTCCTTTGATAGTTGTATTACATAATACATATTACATTACATGTATGCAATAACATTAAGATATCCCTCAAAGTTGTCTCGCTCATATAAACCTACACAATAAAAAAAGTAGTTTAAACTGGCTGTGTAAAAGTTTTAAATACTAGTTGTAAAAGAAGCAACCACTAGGGGGCTTGTATAAAAGGACCGGACCTTGTTCTCGCAATTTCTTTTCTTTCTCGACGGACCTCCGTATTTGTGGTCAGTACCAGCATTACTACATTGTTCAAATATGGTGGGAGATGTATACTTAACACATTTAGAAGCTCAATTTGTCCACCTGACCCGTGTTTATTCAACTGTTGACCACACTTGTAGCAAGTTAGCAAACCTTGGCCTGAGAATATACTATGCATAGTACCCAATGAATGCTAGTTTTAATTATACTAAGGTTCAGGTCCTTTCGAGTTGAAACCAGCTAGTACAGTGAGTTCCACATAAAATACATTTTATTTAGCGGCTCGATTCATCCAAGAGGACAGGTGTTCTAGCTAGCATGCTGAGTCAGGGGAGGTCAGCACTAGAAGGCCTGCACCAGCACGTTTTCAAGCTAACGACCTCCCCTGACTTTAGTTAGGTTAGCTAGAAAACCTGTCCTGAGGACCCGAATAATGCTGTTATCTGATCAGTCATTTGAGCACAGACACATACAACAACGTATCTATAACGGTGTTAAAAGCAGGCCCGCAAAGGCGAGCATGGTTGGGTTAACTTTAACGTTAATTTAATGGAAATGTGGCGAAAATTGCATTGCACTGTTTTAGCTCCTGAAATAAAAATGTATTTATTCGATCTAGCAGACGTTTTTTTCGCCGTGAAATGTGTGTACGGCATAGATTAAAGTATATTATTTTGCCGTGAATTTTGTAATTCATTATAAAGTATTTTTAATGATAGATTGGGCCCAGATTCAGCCATTAGCCGGCCAGAACCCACAGTGCTGGTTGCCGATAAACCCGGCTGCCATGGCCCAGAATAGACCCGTTACATCTGGGACGATATGGCAAAAATTAAATGGGCCAAAGCTGGCTCACATCTGGCGCATCGAACCGGAAGATAGCGGAGTCAGTCGACACTCAGCCACAATACTGCCGCTAGCTACCACAAACTAAAGGCTTAATTTGTTTTCTTTACTAATAATAGATAGTAATATATGAGCTCTCTTATCACTTTATAGTCCTAAAATAATCTATTGAAATACGGAGGCATTATTGATGCATGCATGCACTCCGTGTTCCACCTTAATGGCTTGTAAATAAAAAGTGTATGTATATATAAAAATGCAGTACTTTTATACAAGAGCTCAGAAACTTATTGTGAATTGTATAAACTGTAATATCAATGTCACATGAGAATACAACATTTAGATATTACATGTTTGTCATTTCTGTCTTTCCAGACTACAGTTTTGCTGCCATCAATTTTAGACCAGTGTGTAAGTTACCCCATTTGTGTTTTGGCTGTTTGTCAATCAATTCTGTTCTTTTTTGTTTCATGTTTTTGACAGCCTTGAACAAGATGTGTCTCGTTTCCTGTTTTGAAAGAAGATGCTTTTATTTTGAAGGCGGTTCGTGGAGTTACACAGGAAGTTGCATTGTGCGCGGATTTAAGGTTACGTTTACGGCAAATATGTCCGATTTAAACACAAAACAAAGACTAAATTAAAGGTTTTAGCACTCCCCCGTCAAGTTTAGTTTCTTTGTAATGAATGTAATAACTGTACGTTTCAGAAAATAAACAAACGCTGGTCACAAACTAAAAGATGCAATATTGTGTATAGTGAATGTGACGTGGGCGTGGGCGTGGCTTCTCCACTCTCTTGGCTCCTAGCTCCCTGATTGATGCCAAGCTGTTACACCTGCTTCATGCCACACACCCAAACTACATCGGCTCATCCCTTCCCAATGCCCTTGCCATCGCCTTGCCATCACCCTTGCCTTCACCGTTACTTCACCCTTGCCATCAATTCCAGAGGTTTAGAAATGTTATGAAAATGCATTAATGTATCATTGAGGTAAATAGGAGCCACATGATCAATAAAAGAGGTTATTGTCCCCAAATAAAAGGCACAAAAGAGGATGGAGGAGTACATCATTCCTGTGTGTAAACTCTGCAGAAATAACCTTATTAAATGAGAAAAGTTGATTGACAGGTGGATAAATAGTTGAAAGCAATACAGCAATGCATGAGAGCCTTGCTGCTTTATATTCCATCCTATTTTGAACTGTCACCTGGTGACCAAATGTTGTGTTTTTCTTTCCATAAATAAAGATATTTCCACGAATAATTGCTGCAGAAATCGGTGCATAAAACATTTACCAGAATGCAGGAAATGTGTTTGGATTAGAAAGCTTTATTAATCCCCATTGGGGAAACTCATTTTCCTCCAAATCAATTCATACAACAATAAACACAATCCACAATGCACAACAGACAAGACACACTCTGTGATTAATGCTCAAATGGTCCTGGGGAGGACCCACAGGACCCTCTGCTTAAAGTGTCCCTCAACAGTGTGGAAACAAAACCTGTGACCTCAGGGAAACAATGACCTTGGTAAGGTGAAGGTCAGTCTGGCAGAGATCCTTTTGTGGAGATGGGAGAAACTTCCAGAAGGACAACCATCACTGCAACCCACAGTGGCCAGATAGAAGCCAAAGTGAATGACACATTCACATTCAAAGGCTGCTTGGAGTTTGCATAAAAGCACCAAGAGAACACACGTCTCTGGTTGGATGATTGAACTGTGGTGGTGGTGGTGGTGTGCAGCTGCATTGAGTGAAGGACAGAGATTTCTTTTAAGGAAGTGTTCAGGGTCTCGGACCGGGCCGACGGTTATCCTTGTAATGGAACAATGACTGAGGGAATGTCCTCGACAGCCCAGACCGGAGGCCAATCGGATATCAATGAACTGAAAATGCCAGTCCACCGAAGCTCCCCATCCAACCTGAAAATCCCCAAAGGAGAGCAAAGTTTATGTCTGCCGAAGGCGCTTCAAATAGGTAGAGTAGAGTTAAGGGTTCCAATAGTTATTTCAGTGTGGTATTTCTTTTTAATAAATTGTAGGAAATTGAGTATGAATACTTCTGAATGCACTTGCCGTGTGTATATAATGTTCAAAAACCCAGCATATACAGATCCATGTCAGAGCTGCAAGTACAACAGCAGGAAACGACAACGTTTCTGATCTTCATCTCGAAGCAGACGTCATGATCACGCTGCTAAATCACACGGATTCTGGCTCACGTGCTGACACGCGCATAATTCTCTCCAGATAACAGATGAGTCACATTTCATTTTTAGATTGACTAATGATCACGAGATACACTTTATAGTCATGTTATTTTTGTAGATCTGTCATGAAACAATGATGCTTACAAAGACAAACAACAGCAGCTGCTTTTGTTATGATATATTATCTGCAATTAAAAAACTATGCTTATATGCTTTTGGTGGAATGTACTCAATTACATTTGCTCATATACTGTACTTAATGTGGTGTTTATATTGTTGTTATTCAGCCAGTTTTCGTGGCTGGTAGACCTGCTGCATTTATTAATTCAACACAATCAAACAATGTTATGCTAAAACACTCATATAAAACAGTATATATGGTTATGCGGGAAGGTGAGAGCAGACGGGTGTCGTTACTTTAATTTTTCAACTTTGTGCGGGAACAGCAGGGGCATTAAAGCCAAACTCTCACACTCACACACACACACACGCACACACACTAAAAGCACCTAATATGTGACCTTAACAAGGGTCACATATTATATATATATATGCATATATATATTATATTGATATATATGTATATATATATTATATTGAGGTGCTTTTAGTTTTCCATTTCATGCTGTGTGTATATATACATTTTAGATTTGATAATATACTATGCAATTTTATAACACTGTCAAAAAAAGCATTTTTATGCATTATGTACTTTTATTTTTGATAATTTGAGTATCTTTTGCCATGAATACTTCTGGACTCAAACTTAAGTAATAGTTTCAGCGCAGTACTTTTACTTTTTATTTATTCTCTTTGTGACACAAAAATCTACGAAGGAGATTATTCTGTATAAAGTAATATTTCATAGATGAGTAATTGTGCTCACCTTCTGCTTTTCTTCACAGACCTTTCCATCAAGTCACCCACCATCTTCTAACTTTTAGAAGTGGTCACTTCTTAAAATATATCATATACTGCCACCTTGTGGTTAAATACAATATTACATATTTCTCGTGCATTTTGGCCTCCTTTGAAATGATCATTTAGCTTCTTTTGTAAAACCCAATGATAACTAAAGTAACAGTTGAGTTTTTGAATACAGACGTTCAGTATGAGCTGACTTGGTGGAAAACATTATACATTATACATGACAGAATTTCAGCCACTTCAGAATAATTCAATCTCGAGAGGCGCCTCCCCATGACTTCATACCTGAATTCAAAGATTCTACATGCATATTTTATCAGGAGTCACTGAATATTTCACAACATTGAAGAGACAAAGAGGATGCAAAAATACTTTTAGAACTGCTGTGCAGTAATATAAGTTAAGAAGCAATTGTTGTCAATGTTTTTTTAAGATATTAAGAAGATACTTCCAAACATGTGTAATGAAGTTATACAGAAATATTATGATATTGACAAGGAATATGAATAAAGACTTTTTCCAAAAAGTGTTTGAAGCTCTGTCAAATCTACTTCCTTCGGAAGAAACCGTTTGTGGGTCAATATAAACGCTGGTTTGTAATGAAAATGAGTTTATCATCAGTGTCACTTGTTCATCTCTGCACAAAACTAATATCTGAAATATTAGATGCACCGTTGAAAGTAACCCAAAATAAAAGCAACAGCGCTCTTCATATGAAATAATTGTAATTAGATTATCTCAGCTAAGAAATATTATGCTGTGCTAAACAACTGTGACTAAACAACCTTATAGACTCTAGACTCTACATTTCAAATTCTGCATTATTAATTATATTTAGTTTCTAAATGTTGTATAAATTATATTTAGCCTTAGTTTCTGATATCATTATTTTTAAATAAAGATAAGTACTGTTAGTTCACAAGACATGTTAACAGATGTTTTATTTCACACCTCTCCCAACACCGTGATGAATGATCGTTATTTCATCATAATATTCAAATCAGAGAAAAGACAAAACCTTTGAGGTAATTCTATTTATTTATTTCATACTTCATGTCAAGATATCTTTTTGTCGTATGAAGTTATGCCTCAAAACAAAAGAACGTGTTAAAAGAACGAAGAAAATCGTGGCTCACAAAATAAAGGCATTCTCTCATAATATTCTTTACAAAGTACATCTTACAACAAACGGAAGAAAGAAAAAAAAAAACAAGAACAATGTCTCGGTTGTCACAGCAGAGTTTGACAAATCAAAAGTCCCACTCTAAACTTTGGACTTGAACCCAACTGTGATTTTAAAAAAAAGAGAAAAGAACAGAATGATCTGTACATACAAATACAGTTTAGCTGCCTCCTGAGATTCTCCGTGGGTCGGAGTCGCTGCTCTAGACCTGCGCCACACGGCAACGGGAGCATCAGTGACAATGTTCACCCTTTTTTTTGGGGGGGGGGATTATTTCAAATGAAGAAAAAGAAAAAGATTTAACCATCATTCATTTTCTTTGCGTTGTGTGGAAAAAACGGTCCTTGAAGAGCTGCATTACGATCCCCCTGATGCAAATGTTGCGATGGTGGAAGATCTGGAGCAACGTCCGAGTCCGCCGTGGTGACGCCAACGAGGGCCGAAATTAAACTGCGACCAGAGTGGAACATCGTTTTAACTTCCCCTTCCTGCGCTCACCCTCAACCTTGCTCTCTGCTCGTTGAAGACTGGTCAGAAATTAAAAGATAGTCACCAGCGCTCCTCGTTAGGCTCTTTATAAAAGTAGATATGATGCGGGGTTAGTGTATAACTAACATATCGTTCACAAGACATTTACAGGCGATGGAAACGTGTCTCTCTCTCTCGCTCTCTCTAGCGACTGAAAACTTTGGTGATGCAGAAACGGCTTGAGATACCTGAACACTTCACTTTTAATATTGCTTTGACAAACGTTATCATATGCTGTACAATATTCACGAACTTGCACGACTGTTTGACACACGCATTCATGAAAAACCTGACAGAAGAAGTTTGGCGAAATATTTATGTATACAGGAGGTTCCATGAAAACCTGACAGAAGAAGTTTGGCGAAATATTTATGTATACAGGAGGAGCTGCAGACTTTCCTACAGGAAGAAGAAGGCAGATGCTTTATGGCTGGTAATATTACACCGTTTCCATTTCCCACCGCCACCTCGCCATCTTAAATCTATACACAACAAAGTGAGAATATGGGTGTGAGGGGAGGCGCCTTCATACCTCACTGCTTTGTTCCCCCCTTTCTTTTCATATTCCTTCTTTAATAACTTCCAGAGATAAAAAGCAGTTCTTTGCAGATCCAAGATTTGGTTGTTTTTTTTGGACGAAGACAAACGCATTTCCATCTGTTACGGAGATCTGTTCATCCAATAGATGCTTTCGAGACGTTCCCTTCTGTTCTTTCCCAAAGCCAAAGTCCCAGTTGACATAACACTCAAACAGTCATCCATAATCTGTTTTGTTTGTTTTTCCTTCCAAAGAGTGTGATGAAAAATCTGTTGTCCTAACTTAACCCACAAATAGTTCCCATCTTGCTGCTGATTCACTTCTTCCCCAGCAGGGAAGCGGAAAGGTGACACGTTCACCACTGGTGTCCTCGGCCTCCTAGTGCCCATTGGTTTCAGGGCCGGAGGCGGGGGTGGAGGGGGTGGAGGAGCGAGAAGCGACCGAAGCCTTGTCTCCTCCGGGACTGGAGGCTGACGGGACGCTGTCGGGGGCCTTGACCAGACAGACGGGAGACACCCCGGCTGCTACCGCCGCCGCCGCGGCCGCCGCCCTGCTCGCCGTGATGGCAGACACTGGTTTGGGTTGAGCCTGAAGTCCTGGGCTGCAGATGAGGTGATGCCTCTCCCAGTCTTTGTGCTGGCAGAAGGAGCCGCAATAGCGCGCGGCGTTGCAGCCGCTGCACGTCTCGCTGGCTTTGCGGCCGCAGTTCCAGCAACACTGAGAGAAAAGGAAAGAAAGAGACCGTCAGTCTTCACAGGAATGTCTCGCATGCAGATTTGAGTCTCTATTTGAGGAAGCAGAAACTTAACGGTGATATATTGATAGTCGTGTTCCTGGAAAATTCCTTCTTTAACCTTTTCTCTTCTCTCCACCAACCCCTGAGGGAAATATCTAGCCTTTTAGCTGCTAAATGATACACCGTCTTGGTCTCTTTTGATGTTTTCCACTGTACAAATAGCAGGTTGTGGAGTTTTAGATCTCTTTTGCACTGAAAACAACCACCTGCATCACGATACTGATGAGTACTGATACTGATAACAGTGAGCTAAAAGATGCTGTGAAGCTCCGAGCTGAGAGGTCCAGCATTGTCAGGTGATAGTAGTGTGGATTCTACCCCAGTCACTTAGATGTAGTCTTTTAATCCAATTTTAATATTTAAAAAAAAATGTAGATCATAGCAGTGACTCTATATCTAACTGTATGTTGAATGTTTAAAAATAATTGAATCTGATGCACTCGTGTGCAGAATCCCTTATTGTCAATGCATGACTTCATAGAATCTCCTCAACCGATTTTTCGGGCTCACCTCACTGGAGTCCTCCTGTTCATTGATGACCATGACGGCATCCTCTTTAGCCTTCTTCTTCGCGTCAACCAGAGTCTTTTCCATCTTGGCCCTCTCAGAAGCGATCATCTCAAAGGCCTTCTGTTCGGCCTCTGCGACGGCCTTCTGAACCTCGTCCATGGCCTGACGCTTGACCTCATTCACCGCTTCTTCTGTAGAACAGAATCAAAGTATTATTTCATTTAATCTGTGCTCCGAGAAAAATGCAGGACTACCTTTTTGTGTCCAAGTATATGTATTAACCCCCCCCCCCCCCCCAATAAACACATCTCAGTAAGTAAATGTGATTGTGTTCTCACCAGCTTTCCTCCAGATCTCATCTGTAACGTATGCTGCGCCTGGCCGTGGAGCAAAGTCGCGCTGGGAATCTGCGGGAAGACAGAGACAGACGGGGTTAGCACCTGCCAAAGGCTTACAAAGATGATTCATTGTTGACATAATGGCTGTCTTTGTGACCGACAGCTCAATCAAGGTGCTTTCAAAGAGAGGCCACAGAGGCGGACAGTGATACCATCTTTGTCATCTGGTCTTTTATTTCCTCCGCATATCTTTCGAGGCCATGCCAACCGACGTAATTGTTGTTTATCAGGAGTCTTGGACTGATCTGAGATCTGACAGATTTGGAAAGGAATGCGTTTGGCTCGGAGGGAATTGCAGACCAACAAGCTGTGTCAACATTCTGTCTGTTCCCTCAAATCTCTCTCTCGTGCGCGCTCGCTCGCTCTCTCTCTCTCTCTCTCTCTCTCTCTCTCTCTCTCTCTCTCTCTCACTCTCACTCTCTCCAGCACTGCCACCTGGCTCATCTCCTCTTTCCCCATAATTTACATCCTCCGTCTCACCATTCTCTCTTTTTCTTCATTTACATCCGCTCTCTTTAACTAAGCATGCATTCACCCTCCCGGTCGCCATTTCCACCCCCACTACAGTCTTCCTCAGCTCGAGCCCAGGCAGGCAGGCAGGCAGGCAGGCAGGCAGGCAGGCAGGCTTCCCGGCTGGGGGCCCAGATGGCGCTCAGGCGAGTCAGCCAGCTCTGGGTCCCTGAGCCTGCAGGACGGCAGGACGGCCCTTCTGTGGCCGATATGGCCGATATGGCCGAGTCCAGTCCTGGCGCCTGTCTGTGACTATGGACCAGCAGGGGGGGAGACAAGGCTGGCACTCAGAAATAACTGTGCCCGTACACTGCAGACTAAATGTGAAAGGGACTCAATAACACTGTGACTTAGCTGCAATTCTATTACTGGCCACTAGACGGCAGAAATAGAGAAGGGGCGTTCAGACCCCTTTTGGGTATAGTTACACTTTCCTGCCAAGACATATTTGTTCCTCCAGGATCTGAGACCAAAACTCACATCATGAAGCACTCAAAATATTCTCTGCTCTAATTTGGGTGACTCGGCCCTTAAAGCAGAACAACAAACTTTCCAAAAACGTTTTCCACTGGTTTGGCATCATCTGCTTGTTCATGAGGCAATCTTCTCTTGTGGGAAACAATAGGCTCCAATCACAGAAACTACTACAGAGTTCCTGGCTTCTGCGGCATTCTAACATAATTGAATTGAAAGAAGCGGTACCCACCCGGCTCTGCGGAGTGGGGGCTGTGTGTCTTCGAGAAGGGAGCGGGGCCCGAGCCTCCTTTACGTGGGTCCTCCTGCTCGCTCGAACGCCGTCTCCAGTAGTTGAGCTCCTCGCGATCCGACTCCTGGCATCGCCTGAGCACGCTCACTGACCGCCGTGTCTTCTCCACCATGTCCACAATGCAGTTCAACACCTGGAGGATGAAGAAACACACACGAAATTGATTGTTTGTTTGAGCCATTTATAGATAATTGTGTCAAACTCTTCTCACTGCAACTGAAACGTAATATAATTTGGAGGTGATTGTTTTAAATTGGTAGCAAAAAAAAAAAAATGTATGTATAATATCCAGATGTGCTACAGAAGTCATTGCTTTCAAACTCTTTAGCGTAGTAGGATCCTATAAGACAAATTACATTTGACATTCTTTGTACATCACAGGCCATTAGCAGCAGTGGTGCCTGTCTGCAGACTTACATGGTCCAGATGCCTCCATTCATCAGCCCACTCTCTGTCTGTCAGTCTGTGGTCCACCGGCTCCTCACGGTAGCCCCCGTTAGTGCCTGATTAAAGCACAGAGAAGAAAGACCACAGGCCAATGTGATTAACATTCTTTTTAATGTAAGGGAAGCCACAAGTGACAGTAAGGGAGTGAAAGGGGTGTGGCAAATCTGAAATGTGAGCTACCGTAGCGTAATTATACATGCAGAACTCAAAGTGACGGCAAAGAAATTAGCAGCAAAGAAAAAAGTAAAGATGCAAGATGTACCGGGGGAGAGAGAGGGGGGGGTTGTGAGCGAGCGAAGGTGGGGTGAAAGAGAAAAGGAGAAGCCTGTGATGCAAAACAGACATCCAGCACCCAGAGCCTGCACACATCTGGAAGTCAGCTGTCAACCACACACACACACACACACACACACACACACACACACACACACACACGCTGGAGCTCACAGCATTCCAGTAGGGAGACACTCAGGCTGAGTGGAGTGGCTCCACCTCTAAACACAACCAGCCGGTCTGACACTCACTGTGGACTATTATAACCACGAACACACACACACGCACAATTTCAGTTGTTACACAACACCGTGCATTAAACAATACATAATTGCACAATAAACAGCAATTACAGTTTTTGCACACACACACACACGGGCTTGTGCTCATGCAGAGCCCAACAACTTCTCGATGCATATCCACATAAAAGAGACACAAACGGACTCCAAAGACATAGCAAACCACAATCTCATAAAATTGAGTAGCAAACAGCCAGCAAAAGGCCACATGCATACTAGCTGCTGAACAGGATCTCTCTCTTTCTCTCTCTCTCATCTAGCCTTCCCCTCGACCTCTTCTCTACTCCTGGTTCTCATCAGTGTCCATCAGTTCAAAGCCACGAGTGTGTGGACTGATGTGTTTATGTGTGCGTGCGCGTTTGTGTGCACATGAGTTAAGTGGCGGCAGGCGGGCGGGAGGCTGTCAGACAAGGGACTAAGGCCTCGTAAACACAGCACCTCTACCATGAACATAACCAGGTATGTTTCTGTACGTGTGTGTGTGTGTGTGTGTGTGTGTGAGCTACTGCAGTTTCCACTGCATGCTGACAAGCCCCAAATGGAGGGTAGATATACACCAGAGTAAATCCGACCCTCCCTGCCTGGACAGTACGACTCTGTTTATACACACACACGTGGACTCTTGAGAGAGATATAGATATATATACGGGGACGTCTACACAGACACACAGACCGCCCGTTATCTGCGGCAGATTATATGCGTGTGTCTGTTTTTAATACAAAATGTGTTAAAAAGTACAAGTTGTTGGGCATTTAAGTATTTAACAGGAATTCCGAGTGTACATGACTTAACGTCCACAGGGATGTATGGTAGCCTTTAATCATTGACTAAAATGAGAGGAAATCTGAACGAGCAGCCATGACTGAGACAGAATATCTCTAGAGGGATAAATAATATGTCCGTCGTCATTAACTTTAAATATCTTGAGATGCAAAATGACTCTCAGAAACCTGTCCAAAGAAATTAACCTAATATGAGTCACGTACCAGGGAGTCTGGGCCTGTCTTTGAGCTCGCGGATCTCCAACATGCGCTGGCTGTGCTCGCGGTGCAGGATGTGCGGCGCTGCGATGTCGTCCAGGGCGTAGTGCTGCAAGGGCGGAGGGGTCGGGTGAAGCTGGGCGCTGAGGGGCAGCGGGTGGGCGGGGCTGTGTCGGGGAGCGGGGCTGATGGTGCAAATCCGTTTGGCGGCGGGCTCCATGGCCGGGGGCGGACGTTCACGTTCGTGGAAACCATTCTCTTTGGCTCTGAAGGAGGGAGGGGGGGAAGTGGGCAATTAAAATAAGTGAGCAGAAGTACGAAGGCCGTGTATGTAGACTTCCACTAGCGTACGCTTTTAGCTAACCTGTTGGGGCTGTGTCTCTTGGTGACCGCCTCCGGAGGCTCCATCAGCAGCTCGGAGGAGTCCGGAGAGGAGGCCATGGTGGTGCTCAGCAGGAGATGCTCATGCTGGGACAAGTACTGTGCCGGGGTCTGCTTGGCTGCCCGTGCACAGTGGAGTAACTCTCTCTGCAGAAGGGGCAGGTTGGCCTGGCAAGAAATAAATACATTGGTGGGGTTTCATTTTAATGTGCAGACAGATATAAAAGACTGGGAGGAGGACCATTTAGAAATCGTCCTTTTTTTTCCTCTTCATATGATGGAGCATTGTTGTACCGGGTTAATTGTCAGCCATCGGCCCCTCACGTATTCAGCCACATGTCAAGTCATACATCACATACTCATTCAGAGGCAGATAGAGACCACCAGAAAATAAGAAGGCACCAGTCAGCTTGTCATTAAAGTAGTGGAGGAGAGATCTGAAGCAAACAGAGCAGAAGTGTCCTCGAGAGAGAGAGAGAGAGAGAGAGAGACCACCGGCACACCGAGCTGAGAGACACACTGTACACATGGTGTGTCTCTCGTAGTGGTGGGAGTAAGGGGGTTTTAAACAGAGGGGAGGAGAGGGGGGGGGGCACTGACTCCTTGAGGTCTGGCTGTAAGGCTCAATTTGTGCCTGGGTGTTGTTCTGCGGCTGCTTCCATGGTGGCTGCGGCTTCCCTCGCTGAAATGAAAATGTTTTGGAAGCTGCCGCCGAAGTTGGTTGCTAAGCACACTACTTTGGTCTCTCGCCATATGCACGATGTTACAGGGGCTTATGGGCCGAGAAAACATTTCATAACAAATGATACACAGAGTGCGCGTCTGCCTCATTCCTCACCTTCTCTCTGCTTTTGAATATTTATCTGCGACTGTCTCTGTCCTATCTTCCATCTCGCTTTCGGTTCCCGGCATTCCCCTAATTGGGAACAGACTCTGGTGTGTTTGCAATTACACCGCTTCCTCACTCCCTCATTTCCCCCCCTCGTCTTGAGCAACCAACTGGATAACCCTACCGTTCTCATTTAGTGGCTCTGACCTCCCCCTATCATGTAGCCCCGTTCAGCCATTACCGAGCAGATTCTAGTGAAGCTTCCTCCTCTAATCTGACCTTTTCTGCTCAGTCTCCACAAGCATCTCTCCCTAATGATGTGACCTCTTCACAAAGATGATACCTCTCCTTTAGGGTCTACTAATGCAACTCTTTTTTTAATTATTTTTGCCCGTCTCCCATGCTCCTAGGCCTCCCTTCTTCCCCGGGGCCCCCGAGCTAGTGGACACATGTGCTGTGTGTCAGCACAGAAGAGGGCTCTCTGGGGTTCAGCGGGGCGGATGCTAGATCAGCGGCGCCTTGGCAGCTGAATGCTCTTTTAACGGGACAGCGGCTCCATATGGCACATGGAAGCCCATAAAAAGAGAAGGCAACACTTTATAGGCATGTTTCACACTTCCGAGCTCCCACTTTTCCCTCTCTCCTACTCACCCACTTCTCTCTCGCTCTCTCTCTTGTCCACGTCCTCACCCCCTGACTCTGTCCCATCTCAATTTCTCTCTCTCTTTCTTAAGACAGGCTAGTCTCAAGGAGCTGGAATTAAGTTGTGTGGACCCCACCCCGTCGTAATAAATTAGTAGAGGGAGGGGAACAGAGGTTTCTTGTCTCGGCGCTCTCAGGCAGACAGATGGAGGGGCTCCAAAGGTGAGTAAGAGGTAAGTGTGGAAAAAGAGCCGATTTTGACCACTTGGAAGTTACAGCGGTCCAACGGACTGAAGATTTATGGGCTGCTTTACAGAGGGGAGCTCTTAAAAAGTATACTCTAGCAGACTGCACTAGTTACAAAGGGGCTTGGGAGGCTGTTTAACACACATACACACGCAAACACACACACACACACACACACACGTCTGTTACGTGTAAAGTCAACACGCAAATCTTGATACAGATTACTTTGAACCGTGGAGAAGCCGTTTATTCAATTAGACAACCTACAAAGAGGCCTATTTATAGAATACTGCATTGTATCCTGGAGACACAGTTATACATTGTAATGAATGTATTACAATCACGACTCTCAGGCGTGATTGGTCAGATCACCCTCAAAGAGGGCTGTGTTGATGTCAAGGACTTTCTCGCTATCACTTGTTATTCTGCGATTAATCATGTTTTCCGCGGGGCGAGATGATTCTGACGGGCCACAGGCGTACCGTATCGTGTAGGGTTTCAAACTTGAACAGAGAGGGGGAAGAAAAATACTGCTGCAAAGAAAAAAGGAAGTAGTCCAACAGAATAATGCAGAGCAAACATGGGAGCAGTGAGGGCAGGTCGGAGATGTGTTTACCTTGAGAAAAGGAATAACAAAGGGCCGTAAAGGGAAGTTTGTGGCCTCCTGAAGCCTCGAATGGAACTCCTCGATGGTAACTGTCGAATTCTAAGAGACAGAAAAGAAGAAAAAAAGTGACGTTCAAGAAGCCAGTCTATCCAAGTCGTGGTAAGTCATCTTTCACACGAGAACTTACCACGAGGGCCAGAACGAGGCTTCGGACGCTGTCTCCAATCTCAGGAGAGATGTCGTTGCCAAACTGCTGCAGCGTGGTCAGGAAACGTTTCAGCTTGCTCAGCTGGCGAGCGCCGCACGTGGCCGGCAGCTGCTGGTTGGCCAGCGAGGAGGAAGAGGAAGAGGACGGTCCGTTGCTGTAACGCTGCGGTGGCGATGGCACTGCATTCAGGGTTGGTGGGGAATGATGATTCCCATTGGTCACTGGGGAGTAAAGGTGGCAAAAAGAGGAGGGGTTAAGATAATAGAGTGGACCCATGCTTTGAAGCTGCTTATAATATACCATTTGTGAAAAACACAAGCCACAGATCTACTAAATGAATTGCAAGGTTTGAGGAGGTAACGTCATGCGTACATGCTGTGGTGGAAAAGGAGGCCGGGCGGGGGCCGCTGGAGTTGACAGAAGGCAGAGGAGGCATGGTGGAGCTGGTGCTGCTGCTGGGGGCTGATCTAGAATGAGTCTTAGCATCCACAGGAGAACCGGGCATGGCAGGGCTCTTCTTCTCTCTACTGTCTGCAGGGAAAGGGAGAGAGAGAGAGAGAGAGAGAGAGAGAGAGAGAGAGAGAGAGAGAGAGAGAGAGAGGTCAGCTGTCGGTCAAAAAACAGATCACTTTCAAAGATGTTACCTTCACATTGTACCATTATCTCTTTATTAAATGAACAGCACACACATGTGCAAAAAAAAAAAAAAAAAAAAAAGGGTTTAAAAAAAGACCATTTTAAAAAGGAATGAAGGAATTTAACTCACTAAAGCATCCACATGAGAAATAAACAAGCAAACAAAAAGAGCACTTATGCTTTCCCTATGAGCTCAGTAGTTTAAATCAATTCAAAAGCGTCAGGTCCATAGCCACAAAAGAAAACAAAAATGCCCGCCCTGCACCCCCTCCCCTGCCCGAACCCAACCCACTTCACATCATACAACACTTGCTGCCAGGGCATCAACCGCCCTGCCTCCCTCGCCCCCCCCCCCCCATCAAAGAGCCAGATGTCTAAAGTTTAACCCTCACTCCCAACAATTCAGATCAATAACAGAAGAAATGCTGAAGAAGCCTATTGTGTGGGAGAAGAATGTCCCCTTATTGAGCTCCCCAGCAAATGGGGGGGGGGGGGGGGGGGGGGGGGGGGGGGGGGGGGGGGGGGGGGGGGGGGGGGGGGGGGGGGGGGAGGAAGAGAAAGGGACGGGGTTATTTCACGCTTTGCTAACAAGATCGTCAGGGCTTTTGAATGTTAAACGCAACTTCTCAATATGCCATTGCCACTGAATGAGACCACCAGATAAGGAGTGTGGAGAAAGTGAAAAGGGGGTATGGCATTGGGGCGATGTGGGATCAGAAGGCGTCTTTGTCTCCCGGAGATCCATGAAGGCCGGGTCCCGTCTCCATTTAGAGTAGATCAGACTTTTCTAACTGCTTCAAGAATGGACGATTAATAGACAAGCACGGTCTCACAGGTCATGGGTCAGCAGAGAGCAGCTTTTTAAATGTGGTTTCATGGTTTAAGGACTTTGGCTTCAATGGCACGCATTATATCTTTTTCACAGCTATGAACTCTGCATGGCCTTGAGCCACAGGGACCCAGTTTATAAATGCCGGAGTTGGAAGGTTTAAGCCGTCAGTCGGTAACTCATGAGAACTCGAAATGAAGAATAACAACCATTGAATGAATAGAATGCATTTTAGATTGGGTGCGACATTTTTTATTTTTTTTTACATACAGAAATCAATGCATTAACATCGCTCCACCTGTTTACCAACACAGGGGGGCAGGAAGGAGGGATCTACGCAGACATTTGGACTGGTTGTACCACCACCACACATGCGGCCTGCCAGTGCACCGCTGGACGCAACACGCGCATGCACACACACACACACACACACACACACACACACACACACACACACACAGAGAGGTTCTCAAGCTCTGCACACTGCGTCCTTATGGACAGAAAATTAGACTGACATCTCAATAACAGAACCAACGGGGCATATGGCCTTAGTGTCAAGACGGTTACCACGTAAACAACTACAATGTTGCACGGGGGCTATTGACACGAACACACTGGCAGCGAACGGGGTCCAAATTGACTGTCATCCTTGCGGTCGGCTTTTTGTAGGCCCGTTGTGTTTGACCGACAGATCCACACAATGCCGTGGAACACAAACATGCGCATATGTCTTGGTAACGAACCCCCCACGTTGGAAAAAACTGACCAATTAGGTCACAGCCGTGTTGGTGCAATCTCGATGCGGCAAGGTGTGTCGACTCGTTGGCCGTGACAGAGGTAATGGCCAATATAGGAGGCATCAGGTGCGTGTGCATGTAGTGCTGACAGCCCACAGAGAATTGCCTGTGCTTGTCAATTAGACAGCGTACATAGCTGGATGACTTCATCTGGCTGACGAGCACCTGAGTCCATCCAGTGTAGTCACAGGACTGTCAGGGGAGGCAGCTGTTACAGCAACACACACACACACACACACAGTCCAAAGTGGTCTAGTGTTAACTCAGGTGGATGTTGGCTCAGGGGGGTCGATGGGGTGTTTGTGGTCAAAAGGCCACCTGTCATCTTTGCTCAAATGAAACAAAAGGCTTGTCACTACACAACAGGAGTTCGTGGAAATGCCATGATGCATAGAGAGCACTTTGTCTCAAAGCTGGAAAGACCATACTGAATATAAAGCTGAAAGCCATGGTGGTTTTCATCCACGGAAGAAGAGTATGGATCACCGTTTCATGCATCTGTTCTTCCTGTTGTCTTCTCAAAAGTATAAAATAGGCCTACATATGACGTATGATCTTAAAGGCTTTCTTTGCTGCTTTTTACAAAAGTTGTTGATGCACGGATGGGAAAGTAGCGTGCATCTGTGACGACTGCCGTTGCTAGCCAGGTGTTCCTTGTTTGTTCAGCTTCAGGTGACGCTCGTCTGCATTAAAACATTTAATCGGCCTTAATTGCCTCGGCCTCTGCAGATGATGGTTTTAGAATGAGGCTCATGGCGAGACAAAGAGAGAAATGGAGAAATACAAGAGGGATATTACCACTCTGTTACAAACTGTGACCGAAGGCAATCCATTAAATAATTAAATGTGAAACAAGACCGTGCGGAGAACATTCATTTACCTCCCTCTGTGACGTGAGGATGGATAACTGCAAATACGTTATTCTCAAAGTGATGTATAAATAAATGTGTTCAGTGTTAGGGTTTATTAAGCTCTGGGTTTACCACCAAAGTTGAAACTCTCTGGCGGCTGTGAGTCACGAGGCAAGTGTGTGCAAGGGTGTGTGGTGATGTAGGATTGTGCGTGCGGCTATCTCTCTCCTGTCATTGGAGAGGAGGTGAGAGAAGATGTAACACAGGCCTGAGTCATTTATCAAGGAGCAAAAAGACAATTCAGAACATGTGCAATGCTACAACTATGTGGGCCCAGTTAACGCCCACAGACACACACACACACACACACACACACACACACACAGACACACAGACACACACAGCTAGTTAAAGGAATAGCGCTCAATCGTTCCAGTGTTTGTGCTAAGCTATGGCTAAACATGCCCTACGTTACTAACCTAGCTTTGCAAAATAAAGATAGCATACAGCAACTCCAAAGCTTTCATAAAAAACATGTTGTAACTTGCGTCTTCTTTTTTTATATTATTGAAGAAAGACAAAATGTGTGAGTTTAGTGAGTCAGCTTGCATACTGTAGCTTTTCTGATCAACAGCAGTACAAACGTGGACACTCAGAAGTAATGTCCTCACTTTCCCAACTGAACCATGGGTGTTGTGGTGGGTAGCTTGACAGCTACCAAGCCAACACATGTAAATGATTTAGCCCCCCCGTCCCTTCTTGATTAGGTTTCTTCGTCCAATTCTGCTCTTTGTGCCAAGTTAGGCTAAATAAATTGGACCATGATTGCACAGAAATTAAAATGAATAAACTTTGTAACGCTCTATAAAACAGTCTGCATCAAAACATTTTGGTTTATTCCTTGGACGTATGAAATAATTCAAACTAAACTCACACTATTTGACAACAAAAAAACAATAATCCCTCATTTTAAAAAGAGCCCCCCCCCCCCCCCATTAATATCAGCAAAGAAGACACCATCTCGACTAAAGCGGCAGAGAGCAGACCAACAGCAATATATGTGTAAATGAACGAGGGGGAACAACATTAATACAAACTCGAGAGTGAACAGAAAATAATGGTGAGACGTGGAGTGGGAAAAGATGATCAAGTGGAAAAGATTTAGGCAAAAAGAGAGACGAGCTAGCAGCTCCCTAAGCACCCATATAACTGATGTGCACTGCTCTCTCCTCCTCCTCCTCTTCTTCCTCCTCCTCCTCCTCCTCCTACCATATGGATCTAATCGGCCAAGAGCTGGCCAGCTGGGACCTCCAACAGTCACCTGTGAGGGAGGAGGAGGGGGGTGCAGAAGGGACGGCTGGAGCCTCCTCCGCTAAGCCAAGGCGGCCCCTCCTCCACACACACACACACTTTTTTGCCTTCCCTCCAAGGAGTGGAGGAGGACGTGGAGGGGAGGGGTGGGGAGGCACGAGGCGGCTGAATGCAAGCGAGTGGACTTAAATGCCAGGGAGACAAAGGCTGCACCTGGTCCCCGTCCGTCCACGCACACCACCACAATACAGCACACATCTGTTCCTCTATCCTGCGCTCCCTCCTGACCTCCACACACACACACACACACACACACACACACACACACACACACACACACACACACACACACACACACACACACACACACACACACACACACACACACACACACACACACACACACACACACACACACACACACACACACACACACACACACACACACACACACACAAACTGAAGGCTAGGGTGCATGCACCGACACAACATCCACTTATAAAACAGATTATTTAACAGCGTATGGTGTCTCTCAAGTGTCAGGTTGTCGTTATAACCTTATGACAAAACGACAGGTTCAAGGACTTCGGATTTTAGAGACTTCTCGGTGTGTGAATGGTGTCGAATGTCTGAAAATTAGGACATGCGTGTCCCCTCTCCTTATTGCAATCAATTTAAGTTATACTATTGCTCTCTTGGGACTGACGCCCCTTTCAACTGTTGCAACAACACAGTTAACTAACTTCCACCTAAGCATCACCAGATACTTTTTACAATGTGGTTTACAATATAAAGACAAGCAACATGTTACAACTATATGTTCATACGGGTTATTTAAAATCTTGCATTATTTTCAAATGCATTTCTTTATTAAATCCAATTGAAGAAAATAAATGTGGCTTTATCACGAACACTTTTACTGAGCATGCAAGAGTGTTAAACAAGCTCCGACTTTAATAAGAAATTAGTCTGAGGCGCCAGAGGTGGAGAAGGAGAGAAGTGTGCAGACAGAGAGAGAATGAGAGAGATGGGTGGGAGGGAGGGAGGGAATAACAAAAGGAGAGAAAATACGGTTTTCATTTGGTTTCATCAGAAAGACAAGCCTGGTTGTCAGACTCACAGCCGGGCTGTTTTTCTTGGCTCTCATTACCACCGTCCAGCCCCGTAGACATATTTGGACAAAACCCAATGTCAACACTGTGCTCCTCACTCTGCGAGGGAGGGGAGAGCTGGGGAGGTGGCGAGGTTGACAGCAAAAGGGAGAAAGCAAGCGAAAGATGGAGGGAGGTAAATGTATCGGTGAAGGAAGAGACATTGTGACTTTCATGCACACATGTGAAGAGACACACACACACACAGAGAGATGTTCCTGAAGGGAACTCATCCCATTAGCCCGTGGCATTAAGTGAAAAGAAATGACTTTGTCACTCACAGAGTAAGTACAATAACACTGCTGTAATCCAGCATGCCACATGGTGAAAAAAAAAAAGCACCCGGGGATGGAAATGTACTTAGTGGCTGAACAAGAGAGAGAGGGAATAAATAAAAAAAGGGAACGGCAGAGCAGGCAGACGTCTTTCATAAAAAACTAAGAATGAGCAGTAAAAAAGAGGCGCAGAGATGTGATGCCGGAAGCAGGGGAGGGAGAAGAGGTTCGGCAAACGCCGGACGGCCAGAAGGGCCAGTGTCCACGTGTACATGAGGTCAGGGAGAATATACTGGATGGGATTTTTAAGTTGGTAACTTCATTCTCCAAAACACTTCGATCTAAGAAAAGTCATCTCGGCATGTTCCATTGCTGCGATTGCCGAGTTGGGCACTTCCTCAAACCCCATCATCGTATCAGCAAGAGCAACTGCATTTAGTGGTTTTTCGGGTCTGCGGGACCTGTTAACATTTTTTTACCAACCCCCAAAAATTAATAACATTATTTTTCAAGCTCAGACTCATTGGCTTTGGCTCATTTTCTGTGAAGAGCATATATCAGAAGATATTTTCAATGAACACACACATCCCAACCACACATTTACATTACTTACAGAGGTGTGTGTGTGTGTGTGTGTGTGTGTGTGTGTGTGTGTGTGTGTGTGTGTGTGTGTGTGTGTGTGACCCTGCCGTTCCCGCACCAAGTTGCAACATTGTTGAAAAATTCAAGTACCGACACCTGTCTGCTCTCACCGTCCCACACATTTTACCAATCTTTATTTGCTCTTACAAAAGTTGAAGGGCAAACCAAATATGCTGTTTATATTGATTGTAATGGGGATGAAATTATAAACAAATTTGATTGTGTGAAAATGCAGCGGGTCTACCAGACCCACGAACACTGGCTGAATAACAAAAGAATTAACACCACACAAGGTTTGAAAAGGTCTGGATCTTTGATGAATAACATGCATTTTTTTTTAATTAAAGGATGAGAGAAAACAAATAGCAGCACATCCAAGTTCTCACTTTTAGATCCCATCTATGTCCCAGCATAAAATTACAAGCAGGCCAGAATGCCCATATGTAGAGTAAATTCAAAGAAGATTAAGTACAATTGTATGTAATTGACAAAGACTCACGCTTGTCTAGTTGTGGTCGGCCTCCGTTTCTAGCTCCACTGTCACTGGGTCAAACGGATGCGTGCTATTCAGAGTGGCACAAACCTTAAACCCAGACGCACGCCTGCGTCACACACAGCTGAGCCACGAGGGATATGCTGGAAGTGGATGTGTGTGTGTGTGTGTGTTGGCCTTGAGTACCAGGTGTTGGGTTTGTCATCGGCTTAGTGGAGAGAGGCCTGAAGTGACACACACACCTGTGTGAAATGGCCAGCCTAAGGCACGTGTACACACACACACCCACACAAATAACAACTGTGGCAAAACGGAGACAATTCAAATCTGTCAATCATGACCTCGAACCACAAAAGCTTTGAAACACACACACACACTCTTAAGGAGACTGTCCCACACCCTTGTCTCCGAGGGGCAGTAGATTATGTGCCTATCTGGTTACAACCCTTCTCACCTCTCCGTAACTAATTGGTTAGCCTGCCCATCAATCACCGTGAGCCCGCTGAGTCTTTAAACCCGAGACGGCAAAGAGAAAAACGATCAGCTATTTGGGAACATGACAGCATTTAAAACTAAAGTTGTGTTGCCCTCGTTTTCTTTTTTCTCCCCGCCATGTTTATTCTCAGGGTGAAACCAAATGATATGATGACAGAACCGACTTATAGAGCTCCCCTGACAAGCGGTGAAGATGTAGATCATCGAGTCTGTCTGGAGGGTTAAGACCGGATAGCTCCTATACATCATCAACCCAGACAATTCACTTAAACTGCAGCCAGGCTAAATACTGTTTTTCCTCGTCTCCGTACTTCGGCATCGTACGTATACGCGGGCAAGCACTCTGAACCAGTAAGTTACGGTAGTCCATAAAACTAAATACGAGCTCGAGACATGACAAAACAAAGCACGCACTAAGACTGGCCTGTTTCAGACCAGGTGTCGGAGGCTCTCGACAGTGAAATGGCCTGGGTTTGGGTCCAACCAGATGTTGCCATCACCACGGGCCATGCAGAAGACATTTACACAGCGTCGCTTGACCCACACTCGACTTCCAATGAACATGTGGGTAGAGGGTCGAGGTTTCCTCACCGAAATCGTGACGGTTCATCGATGTACACAAGTGGTTTTGGAGATCTTCCGTTTCAGGTTTGAGACCCCCTCCCCGAAACAAACATTCATATCACTGTGTGAAACGCTGGCATTTCTGGGAGTCACACACACACAGCAGTACAGCTCAAACTACAAACATTTCTACTGTATTGTAGTAAGTTATAATCATTCCCCCCCCCAGAGTATTGTTTTGGGGTTTCAGTGAATCAAAGCTGAGCAGTAGACCCATACTGGCCCATAGAGTCCATTAAACTGAGCTGGGTGTAAGCTAAGCCCAGCTGCATGAAAGACCCAGACCTCAGCAACCACTGATAGGGACAGATAAGTAAAACAAAGAGGCCAGCTGCGCACAAAACAATGAGGAGAGCGAGACGGAGATAGCCGTATGAGGATTGTATGGGTTTGAGCGCACATGTGTTTAAGAACGCAGTGTTTTTTTTAAGAAGATCATGTCTTGATAACATACATCATTCTTCTTGATAGTAAAGTAGGGTTATTGTTGCTCCAACATAAAACTACAAAATGTCAATGAGTTTGTGTGTGAGTTTTTAGTCTCAGCCAAGCAAATTAAATGTTTTTTTGGAACAACAAAAACATTTTAATCCATGCTTTTTCAAGAAGGAGATAGAAGGGAAAGGAAGAGAGCAAATAATGACTATGACAGACAGTTCATGCAGAGAGGCTGCAACACCCATTTCTTGTCCACCCACACGCTTAACAACAGCACATACATTTTTTTTTTTTGCTCTGGCACGTCCTCCGAAGTATCAACGCTTGCCTTTTGGGTTTTTCCCAATTGGAAAATAACAGTCTTTCCAGGAAAGTCTGAATGCATCCTGTTGCCTGGGTTTTTCACAGATGCTCACAATACGCCAATGTCCCCTCTGTTTGTCTGCGTCTCCTTGGTTAAATACTGGAAAAGTTAAAGACTTCCCTCCATAAATATTTGGGATATTAACGTTCCAATATCTCTGTGTTATGTCAAAGGGTAGCTAGTAATGCTGAACAAATATGGTACCTCTGTGCAGACTGAAAGATCACCACTGGCATCTACCCCAACTATAAAAGTGAAGGCAGCGATTTTGAGCCAACAAGTTTAGACAAACCAAGTACAAATAAGTTGTACTGACTCGCAAGCTTAAGACAGATGTTTTTTTTCCCTCGGGAATTGGTGGACTAAACATGAGCTAAAAGGCTAACATTCGGTAGCCAGTGGGGCGCTCATGTGGATCTGTGTCTGCTGGATGAGTGAGTCGGCAACCGTTAGCTAACGTGTTAGCAGCTGTGTTTTTGGGAGATTGTTATTTTGAAGGGGGGGGTTCGTGCAGTTTAAGAGATCGAGTTAAACTTTTAAATGTTCCCATATTTTTTTATTTGATGTATTATTCTTGCAGAACTTGAAGACTTGAATTGATTTGTTTGAAGAATTTGACTGAGCCTTTTTAAGAATGTGCTGATACTCTTCCCCTCTCAGACCACACAAACCCAGTAAAAAGAGTTCTTGTCTTGGGTCACTGAGCGGGTCTCCCAGGCCAGTAAAGAGTTACTAGACCCCGGGAAGAGACCTTTACTCACGCACTTAGCACAAGGAGAGGAGATCCCATACAATGTCAATGGGGTTACAATAGGAGAGATGGGGGGAGGGGGACACAGGTGGTTAGATGCTCATTGACACAGATACGGGTCTGCACGCTTTCTCACACTCACACACACACACACACACACACACACACACACACACACACACACTGTATTGCATGCTCACCACGATGTTTAGTCACACAATTGAGCAGCACTATTGATAGTAATAGTAGACACGCACACACACACACGCAAACGCACACGCACACGCACACACACACAGTCAGGAGAAGCTCCGAGTGATGAAATAATCTTTCATTGCGCCACTTGTAGTGACTGAGCTGATTCTGTTGAGTAAATGACCCAACCCATTCATGTCCACACACACACACACACATAAGCGAGCGCACACATTCAAACACACAACGTCTCATTGAACCCCCCACCCCCCCCGGGGCCAGATATCACAGTCCTCACAACTGGAACTAATAGAGCACTTCCTGCATCTTGACGCAGCTGCTCCATTCTGTTTGCATGTGCACATGTGTGTTGAAAAAGGGGGTTTTCTGTGCATGAAGTCTTCACATAATAGCACGACGAGCAAGGGTCACGGTGGTCTGTTTCTCCCATTTATTACTAAACCAGCAGATAAACCACAGCTGAGAGGGAGGTCAGAAAGAAAGGGTAGAGCAACCTTGTACTTGTCGGCAGACAAAATGTCCACAAGACACCAGGCACACACATGCACACGCGCTCACCTCCTCAGACTCAACACTGCGTGTATCTAGCGTGCTATCAACAACTTCAAAAGCCACACGAATCCATGTCAGACACAGCCACTGCCTGATAGGAACGAGCGGAGGCGAAATAAAAAATAATTTCGGTGCAATATAAATGTCACATCCTTGATCGGCGCGCAATCACAAAGCCTCGCACGCGGACGCAGAGCAGTGCCATGCTGTCAGGAGCGTGACAGAGTCCAGCGGAGCAGACAGGGGTCTCTGGTTTGAGACTGCAGGCGACAGTTAGTCGCTCCTATCTCCCTGATGGACTGGTCTGGCCCGGCGAAACACTAGCCAGGTCTTGCTGCCTTTTCTCTGTCTGCTGCTCCCTCACACACCTCCTCTTTCCTCCATGCACAAAAACAAGATTTTCTCCTGAAAAAAAGGTAGCTTACTGTGCACGCATGTGATAAAAAAAAGAAAAAAAAGAAGAAGAAAGTTACCTATATTAGAACAAAGGTGTTTTAACATTGTAACTCCAGTTACTTTAAACACAATTTGCACGGTGCAACAATCTGACATTTGCACTCCGCTGGGGTCCACATTCCCACTGATGTCTGTGTTGTGTAACATGTAGGCACAGCGTGAAAGACCGAGACGGCACTTCCCCATCCTCTTTCCCATATGTCTGGGGTACTGTACAACAGATGCACACGTCTTCCCCACCTATTTTCTTCTGCTCTGCTTGCCGTCTGGACAGAATGGATTACTATCCGAGTAAATGACAGCTGAGCGAGATGAGCCCCTTTCACACATGGAGCCAATCAAGCTGCTGTCTTTATTTATCCGGTTGAGGTAGCAGATTTTGATGTTTACATATAAGCACTATTTCTGGGGGGGGCTCCCACATAACATAATCATTCCAGGTGGATTCAACGTTTCTTCTGCTTGCCACACTTGGAAGCAAACAGGGGGGGGGGGGGGGGGGGGGGGGGGGGGGGATTAGGAGCAAGATGAAAAATAAAGGAACAACAGATGGCTTCATGTTTTGGCTGCTAGTCCTGGGAATGTATCTGCTTTGGTGTTCACTAAAAGATGAGAAGTTTTTAGGGGAAAAAAATATACTGAAACCTCAGATGTCAGATGGCCACAGCATTCTTAAAAAAAAAATAAAAAAAATGCAATCTGCTTGGGAAGTTACGACATGATGCCAAGCCCTGAAATTTGCCACAGTATTTATGAGTTGATTTAGGGGGGGGGACACACACATTTAGATTAACTCCATGCAGAGAAATTATTCCGCAAAATGTACAACAGCTCAAAGGGAATGACCATAAACTAGCTTGTAGGACAAGATAACAAGAGCCTGAGCGATCAGTATGTTTTCAATATGGCAACAAGAAGTTTAAGTCCACTGGTAAAGGAAGCAGCTAGACAAATTCATCCCTCCTACCTCAGTAGATAAGGATGAAGAGATAAGAGGAAAGGATGAGGCACCATCTGTACAGCAGTACAGAACAGCTCTGGGAATTAGACTGGAACAGACACACGCACACACTTAACTGCACCGTTTGCAAAAGCAACACACACACACACACACACACACACACAAATATAAATAAATAAAAATACACACAGGACAATGCAGACACAAATTCCACGTTGAGATGCTCTCCGCTCTCTCCTACCTCCACTCTAGTAGAGTCAACTCCTCGGTCCTCGGGGGGGGGGCGGGGGGGAGTCAGCTGCCGTGGCGGGGTGTTCTGCTCTCTTATCCTTTCCTTTTTGTCTCGTCCTGTGACTCCACGCCTTCATATGTCAGGCATGTGTTTGCATTCCCACATATGTGAGCTCCAGTGTGGCGAAGGCCAGAGCCAGAGACACAGATGGCACCCAGATGGAGACAGATCACCGAGTAGACCAGCGCAAACGCTGCCACTACTCTCTCTATCTCTCTCTATCTCTCTTACTTTGTGCCCGTGTCTTTTGTTGTTTCTCTTTCTCTCACGTGAAGCTCCCTCCTTCCCTCAATCTGCCTCCGCTGCGGTGTTTGTTTTCTTCAAATCTCTTCTCTCTCTCAGTGAATACGCGTCCGCTCGTGCGCTCTCTCTCTCCAGCTCTGAGCCGCCTCCCACCTTCTCAATCGCTCCCTTTCCGCTCTAGCTCCTCCCCTGTTTTCCCACACACTGTCCTCTCCTCTGTTTTCATGGGCCGGGTGCACCCGACGACGTAGTAGCAACCCCCCCCCCCCCCCCCCCCCCCCCCCCCCCCCCCCCCCCCGTCTCCTCCCCTCCTCCACCCCAGTGGATCCTGGCCAATCATCCGCTGCTGACAGGCTCTATTCAACCTGCATTCACCGGCAATGGCCCCTGCAATTAACATAACTAATTGCTTTGGCACCTAAAGGCTAAACAAGAGGCAGTGCCAAGAGAGACAAAAGTGTGTGTCCGTGCATGTGTGTGTAAGGGGGGGGAGAGGAGAGAGGGGGGTTCTCTGCAACCCCACTCCCTATCAAACTCCCCACTACCCCTCGATGAGAAGAGAGGATCTCCCTTTAAAATGTTTTCATACCATCTCCCCCCTCCTTGCAGGCTCTTTCATTGAAGCCCTCTTTTGTCTCAGCTCCTTAATGTGGCGCTCAGCGCTGCCTCGCCAGCCAAAGCCCATTGGGGGGACACTTGAGGAGCATGAATGAGTTATTCTTCTCTCCTCTTTCGACTCTGCCCTCCCCTTGCGCTGCGTCTTCACTGAGTTAAACTTAAATCACCGACTGATTTATGCCCGGCCTCGAGCTCAAGTGCTCCTGGAGACACAATGCAAGCTAAGACAATGGGCCCCTGGCTGAAATCGGGCGGGCCTGCGTGCTTTATTCACTCCGCCACTCTCGTTCTAGATAGTAAAGACGATGATGCTCAGTTCATTCCACGTCATTAATCTGCTTTTAATCAGACGTCCGACAATGGAGAGAACGCGATCAACGTGTGAGAATCCACAGGCACTTACTTGGCCGTGTAAACAAACAAGCCAATTTGTGTCGGATAAATACTAACAGTTCGTCCCTCATTTTTGCCCTTTACACTTATGAACAGCACTGAATAACCTCAAGAGTCATCCTTTTTTTTTTCCTTCTTCGTTCTGCCCTTCAGGAACACAAGTAGAATCCACAATGATGTGATATCTAATCATTTGTAAGTACACAGAAAATAGCTTATTTCTCTGGGTTGAAATAGATATGAAGTGAATAATCACCCATAATAACCTCTACTTCCCCTCCTCTCTCCTTGTAGGCCTGCTTTATTCAGGGTGCATCTGGTCAGCCAGCAGGCTCAGAGGCAGAGCCAGGTGGCAGTGAGGGAGGGAGGGAGGGAGGGAGGGAGGATGGAGACATGAGGATGGCCTCACTCATACTGTAACCCACATGCTATTGTAGCACATGAGCTGCTACTGACACGACCGATGGACAAAGGCTACCAGCTGATTTAGATTAAAACCCGGGTGTAATTGCAGCCAGGTGGCATCGTTAGAACCCTTTGCCCTTTTCGCCATCGTAGGCTGAAAGCTAAGTTAAATCCTCCTTGATTTTAACTTGATCAAGTTTACACAAAGATATATGGGAACTTACAGGAAATACAAGGTTTCTGCAGTGGCAATATAATGTACTATTCAATAGCTTGAGAAGATGAGAAATATCCTTTTTGATAGACCACAGAATTATTTCGCCCTCCATCTGTCACGCGTTGCTTTCAAAATCCTAATATAAAAAAATAGAATGCAAAATTGGCCGTACGATCAACTATTCTGTATTTATTGTTTAGTCTAAAGGCTGTCAAACGTGTTTAAAGGCTTAGCGGGGGTCCGCTGAGCCTTTAAACGCATTAATCTGCTACTTCAACTGAACTTCCTGGATCGTATTTCACATGTCTCACCACCGCTACCCGAGGCCGCATGTCCCGCGGCCACGCTGGCCCCCCCGCGCACATGGTTCAACGCAGGCCGGTGTTCTGAACCTCTGCTCGCACTTAAAAGGAAACGTGAGCAGCTGGTTGTCGTTAACCAAGTTTCCATTCGATTGTCAAGGGAATTCTAACTTGTACATGCAAATGAGGCACGTTTTTCTATCGTTTTGCAGCCGACAAACTCGGCTACAGCGGAGTCCGGTGATGAGTTGGTGGGACCGGCTGCACGTGGCTGTAGTGCTCCGGTAAACGGGATAGAAGGAGTAGTGGTTGCGTAGCATAAAACCAATCCCCCTTGGTCGATCTACAAGAGAGCAAAATGAGGAAGGTCTGAAGGAATTTGAGTTATAATTGTTGTAAGCAACCCCTTTTCTTCTTTACCAAATATGATCATCAGAAAATCACTCATGACCACTTTCACATATTCAAGCGGCTCTTGCAGCACTTTGAAGTACATTGGCCTTAAGTCTGAGTGGCTCCTTTCAAGACCAAACAAGGAGACTAAACACTACTATGCATACAATACTATGAGCGCATATACTGTATGGATTCCTTTTCACTGTAGCTGCTAAAGCCTCAGGCAGCTGTTTGCCATTGTGTGTATGTGAGAAAGAGAGAGAGAGAGAGAGCGACGGAGCAAGAGAGTACGGAGCATCTGTTTCTGTTCACACGCTCCCTCGCCAAACTTCCACTTTTAGAAAAAGTAAACAGCATTTTTTAGAGAGGACAAGAAGGAATGGTGGATTTTAATACTTGGGGATTGAGTAAACAAGATAGGAGCACGAGTTGTCTATGTTTCTCGGTTCCGTCAATTATGTGTAGATGTCCCCCATTTAAATCCATTTGCATTGAGTTTTCAGTTATGTAATCTGTGTCATTCCAGCAAGTCAAAAGCTGGCCTCGGCCTAATGATATTTCATGCACCAAAAAAACTACATTGGAATCGACGACCAACTCCATTCATTTACCTTTACCACTGTCTTTACACTCCTGAATCCCTGGATGCACATGTGCCTCTGATCTGTTTTTTTTTCTTCTGAAGTCTCATTACCATGACAATGGCTGCATGAAAGGCATTCAGAGGAGTTGCATGTGGTGAGAATGGGAGTTGCATGTGTAAATAGGGGATGCCATTGACCCCGCATAGCTGTGCTTTCACACCAACAATAGCGAGCGACCCAGCAAAACAATAACAACATGGGGCTCTACCGATGTGGGCGTGTTCCAACAGGTAAAGAGGATGAATTACCAACCAAGTTGAAAGGATTTACAAAAGCAGCAAATCATCACAATACAGTACACGTTACAAGGTTTTTTTTAGTATACTTTGCATTCATGCAGATATTCGATTGGGTAACGAACTGGGATGGGCACCCCAATCCGTGCTTTGATATTTTCATGAGCAGTCTTCCAGTTCAGCTATTGTCAAGATGGAAATCAGGAAGTGTGAGATACCCTCTGATGAAACGAGGTCTCCTTGGCAATCGGCCACATCGGCGCCGCTAGGTGCGAGAGGAAATATAGAAACTCTGCCTCTGACACAATCTGTGCAACTGGAATCACAGAAGGACATAGATTTTGGGAAGGCAATATATACTCGCACATTGTGAAAGCATTTTGCTCCCAGCATTCACTGAGCGGCTTGAAAGGGTAAAGTGGATAATGGGATTTCACTGGGAAACGATGGAGATTCTCATAAAAGAAGAAGAGTCCTGCTGCTTTGTATTCTTTTTCCAGCCACAGCTTACTACCGTCAGAGGCTTTTCCCACTTCACTGAGTTGAGTCGATCTTTGTGACATTTTGTGAATGTGGCCTTATCAGTTATCAACAGCTAATTCTGGTCCAACTCCCACCGACCTCGATTTCACTGGCCTCAGATCTCTAGAGGATCAACCGAGCTCAGAGAACTAGCACACATAAAGACAGACTGGCTTTGTATGGCCTCTCGATGGCTTATGTTTTATGATGACAGACAGTTGCCACATGTATGCATGAAAAAAAAGAAGAAGCGACACCAAACGGGTTAAGATCCGGTTTGCTCGGTGTAACGACCAACAAGATCGCTGAATAGGCGACGTGGCTGCCAATAAATGACGACTGGAGTCAACAGTGGCGGACTCAAAGCAATAATAACCGCTTACAATGCCTGGAAAATGTCGAAAAACGGCAAAACAACATTGGTTGAGTGTGTCCCTTATAAAGTAGTCACATACCCGGATGCCTCTCTCTCTTTCTGAGTAACTAATACAAAGTTTTCGTTTGGTTAATCTTCCACGTTGTTGATATTTTTCCCACCAAGGCGCATCATTGCTGCCCCCCCCCCATCTTTCTAACTATATTACCAGCAGGGCTCCCCTCCCTCTCCTTCCCCTCTTTCCCTGCATCCCTGTTCAGACTCCTGATGTTCCCTAATCTGATGCAGCCATAGATTTCCCTGTCTGATCACGCATAGCCACATTTTCCATTACATCTACAACAGCATATTTATCTAATCGGGACACGTTATAATCCAGGTCCATGTCTGTCTGGAGGACCATTTACTGTAAAATAAATAAACAACATAAAAGTGGTCATATACGATGATTCTCGGTAGCGATGAGGGCTAAGGGAGGGGTGGGGGGCCCATCTGATAAATGATGGGCCATATAGACCAAAAGCGATTTTACTGTACGTGTTGCTTCTGGACAGTGGACTAATACTAAAAAGTATTACTGGAGGATGGGCGAGAGGAAATATGAGGTTCCGAGAACACGACGCACCCACACACACGCTTTTGCTTCTGCTTCCTCGTTCTTAAACACCGACGGAAAAATAACAGTTAAATAACTGCTAAACAACTATCTTTTTTTCCCTATTCACCTTCTATTCAAAGCGGCCCAAAGAGGAGTTTGCTTGCAAACAAACAAAAGTTGCACACGATAAACAAGTTGTGAGCCGGTCATCAAAAAGCAGCTCCGCAGAGCTACCGGAGGTCTAAAACGCCACAAGGAGGCTTTTAATAGCAGTCGGCTAAAACCACGGAGCGGTTCTGGTAAGCAGTGCGGCTGAGTGGAGGAAAACATCTCACAAACATGCCTGGTGACACAGGCTTTCCACGGCGAAGCTTCTAGTTATGTGCCTGTTTTTGTTTGTCACTTAATATTTGGTTCAGAGTAGCCAGTCATGGGAGGTGCATCTACGACACTGCATCAAATACATTTTCATGACCTTGTGCAATCCTGTGACATTACAATAAACACAGACGTGGATGGAGACGGCGGGAAGTTTGCTTCCTCGTTGGGCAATCCACACCGCGAGTGTTTTTGTTTTGACGTTTTGTCCTCCATAAATGTTTAAGGCGGAAAAAACACACCAGAGTGGCGGTGAACTGCGGACTGCGGCGAGCTGCCTGCCGTGCAACGTAGAGGCCGCTGCGTGCTCGGTAGCGCGACCTAACTAAAAGTTGGGGCTAGTGTAACTGCCGGCCAATCAGTTAACACGGTGCTGTGACTCCTTGTTTTGCCATGTCCACCTGGGTGACAAAGAATTTCTTGTTATGAACACATGAATACATCTCCGGGCTGCAGAAAAGTATAATTACTGATTGTGTGTCAGCGTTACGCTTCCATTGCTGACAGTAGCTGATAAAATAAGATAATCCTTTATTAGTCCCACAGTGGGGACATTTACGGGATTACAGCAGCAGAAGGTACAGTGCAAACAGGAGACATGGTAGAAAAAGAAACAAGATCAAGTATTATAAATAAGGAATATGCAATATACAAGTAAAATAAATAAACACAATTTGCGTTATTCAGATCCATGCGCGTCTGTGGATTGACTTGTAATGACATGTAATCTACTCTAGTGAACCATAGCGCAAGAAAAAAGGACGTGAAGGAAAAAAAAACTTCTTTCATGACAGTGATCGTATAAAAACAACAAAAAGAGTCTGTGAATATGTGATATGTGTTTACAGTTAATCAAAATTCCTCTTCAGTATTGTGGAAGTTTGTTTTGCCGCTTACGGTTACAAACTTTGCCCGCGAATGAGTCGCCCCTTCCCCCGTTCTCTACTGTACGAACTAGCTAACGTTAAGCCAAAAAGCAGATCAATAACGATTTTAAATGTAAGAGCTGAAAATCACACAGCAATCACATCAGTAATAGGGAACACATAACACGCTAAATATGTAGTTTAGCTTTGTTAACTACAATAGCTAGCTAGTGTTACTACTGTTAGCTAAACTTTGCCCTATACAATGTCTTTAAAATGTCATTAAAAACTATTTGCTCCAAGGTTTACTTTGCACACCGTGTGTAAAATGTATACATTTTTCCTATTCAACATATTTCGATGAATACAAGCAGAGTAAAATTATGTTCTTACCTCGGCAACTCTTGATCCAAAAAGGAATTTTCTTAATACACGTCGCTATAGTAGCCAATTCATGGGGTTGCCTATGTGCTTTTGCAGGGACTACACAGTTGAGTCAGCTGGGACATCTGTTTTTGCTTAAACTATTCCAACTGTAGTGATTAGTTGGGCACAGTTGAACTTGATATTTCAAGTTCAACACTTTAGTTGGTAGGGAAATGAGCTGAATGAACTATAACCTCAAATTCTTTTTTACAGTGTAGCCAGTTATGTTGATGACGTTGATGAACAAATTGATGCTTATACACTACCGATGCCCCGTGTAGTGTGTGAGTTTTTTGAGTGAGACATTTGCTTAACCACTCTTTTGAATATGTATGCTGTTGCCATGCTACATTTCCGCAAATCCACATTTCTTGGCACGCCAAAGCCCCCAACTGTGCAAACTGCATTTGCATCCTCACGCCCGTGCAGCACAAGAACGAGCACCAAGCGGGCTCATCAAAACGCGAGTACGAGTAGTAAACAATGTTACTGAGGCGACGGATGACGGAACAGCAGCCTTCGCATCCCTTTTTATGGCACATCCTACAGCATGTACGTTTTTGTTGGTCAACACTGCTGACGTGGTTAAGATGGAGGGCCGTCTGCATACGTTCGGACATGGCCTCAATTCAAAACTACAAGACTCATTCACAACTCATTCCAAGGACAAGGGGGGGGGGTTCCCCATGGTGCTCTGACACAAAACAACCACCGACTGGTACTTTACCCCCTCCTGACATCCCACTAGCCCAAACACGCCCCTCCCCTCCCCTCTTTCCCCACAGTCCACCGACCCGCCCTTGCCCCCCACCCCCACCCCCGTCCATCCATCCCACGACTATTGTGCCCTCCTATTCAGGCATCTCCACATCACCCAAAACAAATGGGTCCCGTATTTTCCCTTCTCTCCTCCTCCCCCTTCGCTCTCTCATTTCTCTCCCTCTCTTTCTCTCCCTCACTCTGGGCCGATGAAAGGCAGGCATTGAGCCGGCGGTGGCATTCCAAAACCTCAGGCCTCGGCTCCAGTGTGTCTGGCTATTCAACACTGCTGGGAGCCATTAGTTTAAGTAAGGTCTGACCCGCCTACTCACCCACGGAAACCCCTCAGATCTCCTGTTACACTCGGCACACAGAGGGGAGACACACGGCTGCTCTCAGGGCGCAACGAGTGTGTGTGTATGTGTGTGTGTGTGTGTGTGTGTGTGTGTGTGTGTGTGTGTGTGTGTGACGGGGACAAATAGAGACGAGTAAATATAAGGAGAGAGAGAGAGAGTTTTATGAGCGAAAGGGAAAGTGAGTGTTAGTGTGTTGGTATGAGAGAGAGCGAGAGAGAGAGCGGCTGCATGTGTGCTTACAATTTATGAGCATTGGGTCTCATGCTCACTTGGCTGCATCTTCCTAAAGTTTCCACACAGGGAGGCCAAGTGCATAGCCAGACGCCAAACCCTTCTCACCAATAACTCCCCTTAAACGATATTCAACAACCAGCGCACTTTTCAAAGTCTCACCAGCCGCTCTCTTGTTTAACTCATGGACCAGATATACACTGTCGTGGGATATCCATCCACGGCACTCGCAGTTTAAACCTCTAAATGCTGCAATTTCACTAATTGGAAAATGATACCGCCGATCAGAACTTACCAGCCTCACCCAATTGTTGGCACATAAAAATGAAAAAAAGGGAGAAAGTTGTGTGTTAAAAAAGATTGTGCTCGCTAAGATGTGGACAAGCCCACACACATACAGTGAGTAACTACACACTGGACATTCCTCTTAGTGCAATGGGCTTTGATTTAATGGCAGTAGGCCCATTGTGTATTGTTCCCAGCTGGCCAGTAAAGGATTTGTGACTTTGCCACCTTTTTTTATTGGGAATTAATCATTTTAATCACATAATTTTTATGTTATTCACATCTTGTTAGAGGGTGACACCTTCTGAAGACAAACCATCCACTGGGCATAAGAAGTGGGCGTTGTCCTCCTGACATCGCCCATTGATTCATTGAAGCCGGCTTTAAACCTCGAGTTCGGCCTTTTGGCCTTTCATCCTCTTGGTTTTTTGCAGTCGCCATATTGGGTTTTTTTTTCCAACCAGAAGTGAGATGAGAGGGTGGAGCTAAGTAAAATAAGAATTTTCTAGGTGACAAAAATGTGACATTTAACTGAAAAGACACTGTGAAAGGGTCAAACACAGAGAAAACCTCCTTCTTGATACTGACCTGTCAATCACAAGGTAGCCACGAGCATGATCTTGCTTTGTCGTAAAAAGGGAACACAATTTTACTCCATGAACATCAAGCTGTATTGAAGAAAACTTGAGACTTAAGCGCATGTTTAAAATGTTTACTGAGGTAATAAATTCTCGCATGGACTTTTTATACAATCTGACTTCTTTTTGCGTCGCCCCTTGATGTCTTGCATTTAAGGGTAAAAAAGTCGAGCCGTAAAAGAGTGGACCCACAAAAAAATTCCCCAAAAACGCAAGAGCATGGATGTCTTTCTAATATTAATTTTTTTATGATAACATGCTACGTCGAGGTTCACAACAAAGCCCACTCTTGTCGAAGCCGTCACGCCGAGCTGCTATAATTAAAAGCACAGCAGGGAAAGGGAAAGTCATCTTTACTGAAAGGCACCACCTCCGATATAATGTTACTTTATACTTTATACTTTTTGCCTGCTGCGTGTGTGAAGAAGCTTTATGCTACCAGCGACTGATTCTATATATGAACCTTCCAAATCTCCCTTTTTTTCTCTCCCTGAGGCTGTAGGAGCAGCTGTGTTGTTCTCTTCCCTGGCAATAGCTGCACCTGTGATCTGCAGGTGGTTCATCTGGCAGCGGAGCCGGGAACACCTGGCCCGGGCAGAGACAGAGCCTCCAGGCTCGACTCACTGTGTGTGTGTTTATGTGTGTGCGTCATACTTTTTGAGGTTTCTGAAGGGCTCAATTAAAGCGGAGAGAAGATAACGGCTGGCTCTGCACACACGCGCGCGAGCACACACACACACACACACACACACACACACACACGTGTTGGCATTTCCCAAGGTGAAGCCTCAGGGATGTTTGGGCTTGTCAATGTTGCAATGCAATCTTCAATAGTGTGTAATTGAGACGGTGGTGGCGGAATTTACAGTTTTACCTATTCTGTTTTCTTTTTTTACTTCAAGACATAACTATCGAACCTCCTCTTGTCTTCAACGGTACAAAACATCTCCTCGGACCAGAACAGCAGCAGCGGGTGGCAGCACCTGCTCGGCTTGTTGCTGTGCAGACGCACCACGGGCGCTCCGCTAGAACAAAACTAGCAAAGACAACAAGCAGCGACACCAGCTGAGGACAAGACACATAAACAACAGCACATAGAACACATTCCACCCCGGGAGCAAGAGAGCCGGCCCTCGTTCTGTGGCAGCACGAGGCCCGGCAGGAGGGAAATCAGAGACGGGACAGATGAGGTGAACTTGACAAGAGTCATACGAATCATAAACTCATGACTCTTGAGAGCTCGGGACTGATATTGGCTTAGGCTACATTCCTCTGTGTCAGTCACAGTGTGTGTGTGTGTGTGTGTGTGTGTGTGTGTGTGTGTGTGTGTGTGTGTGTGTGAAGCAGTCATTATCTGGGACTTCGCTGCGTGTTGCATGTGCTTGGGATGAACATTACACCTGTTTCGGCTATTAATTAGATAAATATTCCTGCGTGTGCATCGATCCGACTTTATTTAGTACCGATAACAATACCTAAGCTTTGGGTCTTGGCCAATGCAGACTACCGATCCGATACCAGTGTTTAATTAATAACAAACAAATATAGATCGTAATTGTTATTTATTAACAAAATGATTCGTTCACAAGAAACTTGGTAAAAAGTCTCCAAAAGAACTGAGACTACTCTTCCAGAGTCTTCAATCAGAGCTCGTGCGTAGCTGGATGTCGGTGACGGGCCATGCAGCTGCAGTCGGACTCTCTGCGCGGCGGCCGGGACGAGGCGAGCAGGGATGGAGAGACGGTTCGGGGGCAGACGAAGGGAGACGGAAAAGGAATGAGGACAGAGAGACGGGGGACAAAGAGGGATGGGTGGAGGGAGGCCGAACGTCAGACAGAAACGGGAGGGGAGAAAGGAGCGCTTGAGAAACCCAAGGCGTGGAGAAAAGGGGGAACCAATGCTAACTCCTCTTTGTCTGAGCCAAGTGGGAAATCATGGAAGGTGTGTGTGTGTGTGTGGGGGATGGGAGGGGGGGGGGGGGGGGGGGGGGGGGGGGGATGGGGGGGGGGGGGGGGTGAAAGGCCTTTATTTTTTGCCTGATCTTTCTGATTCACTCTGAAGTGACTGGGCCCTTTTGTTCCCAGCCAATGTCCCTCCACTTAAGAGTAGAAGACCGAATAAATGCCTGCACACAATCCTGGGACCTGCGCGCCCCCCCCCCCCATCCCGATAAAGGATACATGATTTTTTTTTTTTCTTCCTCCCTGTGATGATTTAAACGAAATACCGAAGGACGCACAAAAGAGGCCTTTATCCCATTTTTGCTGAACGTTTCAAAAGCCATGTGACAAATATGCAAAACCCCTCTCGAACCGCGCGAGACGTCTTTTTGGAATAGTCAAATGTGTCAAAGCGATGTTTACGCTAGCAACCGACACCTGAATACAGGGAGGCCTGCACGTCGGTGGCTGGCAGTAGGACAAAATGACAGTGTTAACAACGCGAGGGAGCCGAGCGTGGCCTGCAATCACGAGTGAAAAAAAGCGCGGAGCTGGTTTATCTTTCAAAAAAGGCAGGAGAAGCGGTGTTTTGTCAGGAGGTGGGCGAGCACGGACACTCTAATAGCCCTCGTCTCCCGTACGGCTGGTATTTCTAAGGATTGTTATTGGCGGGTGATGCTCGGCGCAAGATCACATCTGGATCCCATCCTCCCAGCCGCTCTGTGCAGTGCCGCACGGCAACAAGAAACAGCTGTGCAAAACTGGTTTCAATTAGCCTCACATTCTCCCTGACAGTTAATCCCTTTCTACTCCCCCCCCCACCCCCTCCCCCACCGCCCTTTAACTGTTCGGTCACTCATCTCTTTTTTTTCTCTTCTTTTTTTCAATGCTTTGCTTCAGGTTGCCACACTGTCTGAAGTAACAGACAGGAGGGAGGGGGGGAACACAGTGTGCAGAATTGGAAGCAGACAACGGGACAGAAAACTCAGATGTCTCACGAAACACGGAACATGACAAATCCTATCTGTTTGAGAGGATCGATGATGCTGTTTGCAGTGGTTTGGGCTTCAACACAAGGGAACTTGATAATAGGTTGCAGAGACAACATATTTCTCCTTCCTGCCTTTGGGTAGTAAACATGTCATTACAATTAGGGTTTATTGAAATCTCAGAATTTCACAGCATGCAATCCTTAACAGTAGATACGTGGCACATGCACACTGTGTAAATAGCCATTTGGTCACATAGTGTTATTACTCAAACAGAAGATGCCAGATTCTTTGTTGCGGTTCTCACATGTGGAGCACAGGGCAACAAAGTGACCCCATAAATTCAGCCTTTAAAAAGGTCTCCTTTCCTACTAAAACCACATTTTGCAAACATTTTGCAGCACACTGAATAAAAATGTTCTCGCTCATGAGTCATAAATTAAACTTGGCTCAAAACTCGACTCAGCTAAACGGCACTGGGGACTCGATGGGAGCCTGGTCTGAGGTAACGGAGCCGATCCGATGAGCTAGATGAGGAAATCTGGAAGGTTCTGCAGTCATTGTGGCTCTTGGGGCCCCCGAGTAAAACACTAACAGGTGGTAGTGCTGGTGGAAAAGACCCACGCAGAGACCAGAGGGAGCGAGAAGGATACTGGGCTTGCAGCCTGACACACACACAAACACACGCACATAACAAAAACACAGCCAACCGCACGCATGACACATAACAACACGCAGAGACGAGCATTTGCAGCAACAGAAAAACATGCAGCATTTGAGTACTTTCTTAACAGACGTACCTGAAATGGCACTTCTCACACACACACACACACACACACACACACACACACACACACGCACACACACACACACTGTGCAGGGATGACTCAGAGAAGATCCACAGGCTCCTCTCTCTACCTCCAGCACGGGCAAATTCTCCCACATGGCAAAACACAAAGGGCCTACGTCTGGCAGTGCCAACAGCCCACTCAAGCCAAAAGCAATTAGGTCTCTAATGCAAACCTGCAGGGCCCCTTTGTCGTTTATTTCCCCTTTTAATGTCAGAGGCTTGGAATCTGACTCCATAACCCAACCCAAAGAAAAGATGGGAAAAAAGAAAATTATCGGGGGTTCCAAATTATCCACATGTTTTCGAGTAGGGCTAATTGAATCAGTGGTGAATGGAAATGATTGACTAGTGTGAGCAATGTTGAGCCTACATGCTCTTTAACACATTTTCTCCCAGTGGGTACACACACACACATACAGAGCATCTCAGCTTCCCAGAGGGCTCTTTAACTTTCTGCGAAAGCATCGAATTACCCAAACTAAACAACGGTTACGGTAAAAACAGAAGAACACACATATTCTTTTGTGGGCGAAAATCCAAATCAAGTTTTCCAAAACAGGAATTGTTTTCGAAAACCCAGAATCCATCATGTTTACAGTTTTGTATTACAGTACACACTCTGCTGCTCCCTGGTGGCAACTGCCCAATCATCATCATCATCATCATCATCATCATCATCATCATCATCATCATCACCACCATCATCATCAGCATCACAGTCATGTCTTTTGTCATGCAATTATTTGTTTCTCTGTGGGGAGAAGGGGGACCTGGTTGGAGTCCTGAGGGGGGACGCATGTGACACAAGGAGGCCTACAGTCCTGCACCCGGGGCCCTCGCTGACCCCATGCGCTTATATTGCAGGACTGTACTGTTCAACCCTGATGTAAAGCAGGCAACAACAACAAAAAACACAGACAAAAAGGGAAGAAGAAGAAGAAAAAAAACTCCTCCTGGCATCAAGCAGCAGCTCCAGCCTGGTTTCACACCGCCTGGTGTTTTTGTCTTAAAAAAGTCCAGATGGTGGAAGGAGAGAGAGAAAAAAAAAAACTTTGCCTGGTGGATTAAGGGCTCCAAATCCTCTACTGAATAGACACACAAGCCGAAAGCTACTTTTCAATCAAATGGGAGCATAATAGCTGTCTTGTGGGGGCTATATAAGGGATAATGCATCCAATAGAGTGTGTGTTATGCATAGTTTATTCTCATTCTTCAATGGATCCTAATGAGCGTAAGATCTCGGCGGACAAAGGGATGAGGGAGCTTTTTGTTTGGTCATTATAATGATTGGATATGATCTGAAGTAACACATTCAAAAGGTCTCCGCTGAAGACTGCTCTGGGAGAGGAATCTGAAAATAATAGAGTCCACTTTATGTAGCCTCGATATATGGGCTCATTACGAGGCGACGACTTAACATAATAAAAAGAAAATGGGATCGCGCGCGCGGACGGGTTGTTTTGGACTCAGCGGCGGCGTGTTTAGCGCGTGCAGGTGCTCCACGAGCCCACCTGTGGATACATGATGTCAGGTAGAAGTAACCACAGGTCGTGCGATGCTTCATTTTAGGCCTACAATGTAAAGTCTACTCACAGTTTAATAAAGCACTGGGCATTCCGACCATCCTTTTTTTCCTCCGGAGTTGTCTTCCTCTTTGCAGAATGATGGCTGGCACGATCAGATCAGGCTGGGTTTTTTTTTCTTCTGCTTCTTCTTCTTTTTTTTCTCTCTTCCTCTTCTTTTTTTTTTTTTTACGGTTTTTCAAAAACCTTTAAAATTAAAAAAAAAAATTGAAATAAATAGGGCGGAAGGGAATACTACCCGGAGACGATCGATCCGGTTCACCTCGCGGCGTCAGGTATCTATTCTCTGCGGCAGCGGCCGAGAATAGTTGAGTGGGCGGGACTAAGCGCACGTATTTAAAGCAGAGGGCCAATCACGCTGCGAGGACGGCGGGGGAAACGTTGTCTGTGTAATGATTAACTCCGAGCGGCAACAATGGGACGCCGGAGCTCAACTCACATAATCCTCACAGCAGACACACTTCCATTGCCTAGAGCAAAGTCGTTTATGACCTCGACTTGTTGTTGCCGTATTGATTTTGTTTTTTTTCGTATAGCCTCGCGCTGGAGCGCCGGAATTGTCATTGCAACACGTAAAAAGACAGGGAGAGGCCTGTGGAACCAGAAATGATGGATTGAACTTGGATAACTCGAGGCCCTTCAGGGGGAAACTATGATTTTTAAAAAAAATGTTGCACAGCGTACCTAGCACGCATGAAGTTAAAAACAAAAGTCAAATATTTGGTGTGTGTGTGTCATCTGTTGGGTTTCATAAGCCAGAATACAAAACACCACACGCACACACACCAGACTCCCGTGTTACTCTTCTTTACAAGCATAATATTTAGTCGCTGGCCGAGAAGATTGTGAGCTATACCACCCCAACACACACATCCACCATCATCTCTCCCCCCCCCTACAGCCACCCACATATGCCACTCGCTCCGGTCCTCCCCCCTCCTGTCCTCCCCCTCCAGCCCCCCATCCTCCACTCCTGCCAGGCTGCCACCTGCTCTCTGCAGCATGCTGCACAGCTGCTCTGCTACAATAACAAATTAAGGTCCACGGTGGCAGGCAGGAGTCATTACCTACTGCTCCTGCTATAGAAGAGCCAAGGAGCCTTCCGCTCCGCCTCTGTGCATGTGGAGAACACAGGTCACCCCCCCCCCCCCCCCCATTGTTATGGGTAAAGCTGGAGGACCAAGGGCCACTAATTGTTTTGATGTGGAGCACCCGATCAGGGGGTTGATACGGTCTGAGGACACAGAAGCTAAGAGTCACCACTTGCTGTGTCAGAGTCAGGAGCAAGTCCCCCCCCCCCTCACAATCAATGAAGGAAGGAGAAAATACATGATATATCCAACAACACATGGTCCGATACCTGCTTAAAACGGACTCATTTATTTACCATAATCCATTCTTGAGCGATTGTTTAAGCACTAAGAGACACAGTTGCACATCCTCAACTTGAATCTTATAAGCAATGAGTGAACCAACAAATGCTAATTCTCTTCAAATGCATGTCGCTTTTCCTATGGGTTAGTTCTTTTGCCACGAATCGAAACTAGTTTTGAGTATTGAGCTTTAAAATCTTGCGATAAATGTATCATCCAGAGCATTAATTGAATTTTAAATCATGATAAATAAATGCATCAGAAAAATCAGTTTGGATTCGTCAGGAACTGTAGACAAAAGTGTGAAACTACCGAAATGAGGGATCAAAGTTAACAAGAAATACTGACAGAAGAAACATATTTATTTACAGTTTGCTTTGAAGAAACATCCTAAAAATGCTGTATGCAGTGACACCGCGGCTAATCTCTTCACGTAAGGGGGAGACTGTAGCAAATCAACCACCCACATAGTGGCAGGTGCAGCCGGTGCATTTACTGCCTGCACAGACGCAACAAAGTGAATGTTACTGTGATACCTTGAAGAAGCTGCATTGACCGGTTAATCTTGGTAAAAAAAATATATATTAGAGGACACATCAAGGTACCTCCGGAGCTTCAGATACATAACAGTAAGATTAATAGAAAACATGCTGAAGTGCCACATATTCAAGAGAAGGCAGTCGAAGTGTGTGGGAGGAGGGGAGGTGGGGGGGGATTTACGGTATTGGAAAGCAAACCGCTAAGAATCAGCAGGGGTGCATGCAGTGCCTCTGTGCATCTGATTCTTATTTCACATAACCAATTTTTTTTGCATCGCAGCATGAAAATATGTATTCCTTCAAAACGTGTAAATCCATGGGTGTAATTTAAACCTGAACATGTATTCAGTGAATCGTTGACACAATGCATCAATCCAGAGCAAAAACCTTTTGATTGTGACAACAATGTCCCAACTAACTCAGCTTGTCAACAAGCTCAGTGACAGGTCCACAAAGAGATGACTAGTCAGTTAGCAGGAGGCTAAAGTCAAAGAAGAAACGGGCTCAGACGGTGGTGGGATTTGCCCCGGCCATTATGGTTCGCTCTGTGTGACAGCTGGCCACCGGCCCCCCTTCATCGCCTTTCAGCGTCTTTGTCACAGCTCCTTTAATCACGCCAGCAGGACTGTTACACAGCAAATCAGCTGACCTGACCTACTGGCTGAACGTGTCACCTATGCACTGAGCTGCAGCAACGTTTTATTACATTATGTATAACCCTCTCCGCCTAATTCTCACCATGCGCTCATTAAAGTGTGAGGCATTGGGCCACTTTCGAAGCAAAAGTTCTGGCCATAATAATAGAAGATGACCTGTGTGCATGAAAGGTCAACAGTATGCTTTCTTATGAGGACAAAATAAAGCATCCATAATCCCTTGTGGGTCGGCTGCTCAGCACCGAGGAAACACAGAGTTTGCAACTAGCTGCTGAACATAATGGAGAATTTAGCATCTATATATATATATATATATATATATATATATATATATATATATATATATATATATATATATATATATATATATATATTGTATATGGTGGTAGCGATGATATTAGCTGGGTCACGCAACCTGCAACTACATCACCAATTTCCAAGCACCATCTATTTTAAGGGAACACACACAGATGGATTTCGCTGTGCTATTTCAAGGACATTAAAAGACTAGAAATATATGTTCCACGGGGGGAAAAAATTGTAATTTTTGTAAAAATTGTAAAAATTGTCAGAAATCCCTCCTATGTGTTTTCCTCTTCCGTGTGTACAATCACTCTGTATTTTTGCCCGCGGAGAACCAGCAGATCTTTCTACCCGTCCACAGTGGACTCCTCCGCCTCGGGAGGAGCTGGCCGCCCCTCCTCCCTGCTCAGTGTGCCGAGTTAATCACGGCCTCGCAGAGAGAGCCGACGGTGCCAACGATACCGTGAAAAGATGCCATGAATATATGAGCCCACGCGTTTACCCTTCTGCGAGTTCACTCGCCCTCTCCGCTGTACAGTGGTTAACCTGACAGATCCTTAATCCCCGCGAGGGAATGTTTCCCCCGCTTATTTGCTCTTTCACTTCACTGTACCGAGTCAAGAGGGGGCAAGTCATTAGCGGGGACTGTTTACCCTACTTTCTCAGCAGTCATGCCATCTGTGTGAGCTCTGTAGGTTGCGTAAGGCCTGGCAGACATGACACCTCCACAAAACCTGTTCCCTATTATCCATTGTTTCAGCCTGCTCCATCCAATATTATCGGTCCCACCGTCTTATTCCCTCTGTTGGCTTTACACCATTTCCCTCTCCTCGCCAATTATCTTTTCATTATTTAATTCCCCCGTACGTCTTCCCCGCCCTCATATACGCTACTACGCACATCTCTCCTCTGCTCCGCTGTCCCCTCCTCTCCTCCTGTCATCCCCAACAGCTGACAGACCAGACACTGCCTGGTGAAGACACTTCACCCACGCTGACCCGAGCCAGATCGCTCGTCCATGTGGGAGCCACAGCCAGGGCCAAGGCCAGGGTTTCTGCTTTTTTTTTGGGGGGGGGGGCAGCAAGATGGCCCTAGTCATCATAATCATTCATTGCCTGCTGGTCCTTCTGTCCTCTGCCTCCTCCTACTCCTCCTGCTTTTTTTTGTTTCCCCCCCCCCCCCCTCGTGTCGGGGGGCCACGCCGGCACGCGTATCAGCTGAGCCCAGGACGGTGGGGGTCAACGGGGTCAGGGCGGCAGACGCCTGGTTAATTCTCCCGGGGGGGGGGGGGGGGGGCAAAGTGCTCATGTCAGCTCGCACAGACGGACACTGAAGTGCACAGATAGAGACGAGCACACGTGCGTCCCCACTGATACACGGCCGCCGTCTTCACTGCACTAAATGGGGCAGATTGTGCAGACTGCAGATAGAGCACTGCGGCATTAGCGAGAGCTAAATTGTTTTCGGGACGTTTGCCGACGTTTGCCGACGGGTGCGTCGGGTCTGTCAGACAAACAGATAGATTGGTATTAAGAAAGGAGGAGGGGAAGATTATAAAACACATGACCAGATGGAGAGATTGCCCTATTATGTAGATCCGTCCATCCCTCAGCCCTGTCCCCTCTCCCTCGCTTTGGATCCCTCATGCATATATATATACACCTTTACATTATTCAGTAGGTTATAATGAGAGTGACTGAACGTGGTGGGGGTTAAAAACAAAATGGTCGCCGGGCGGTTTAGATGGCAGAAGGTGGGCCACAGGTGTACAAGCCCCGAGACTTATTCTTGTGTTTGACCTCTCATTATCACCCCCGAGTTCTCATTCATTATTATCCTGTGTCCTCGGGTGTTTGGGGAGCACCGTGGTGTGTCTGTCTACCGCAGTCTGTTCACTGCACAGCCTGTCATTCATATTTTGAGAATAAATTATTCCATATTTATTTTTAATCCGTTATCGTCTGCTCATCTCTTTGTCTTTTCTGTGAAGTCCACCCATCTGTGTGTTTCTTTTAATGTCTTTTGACCCTGATCTCTTTCTACCCTATCTAATCGTTTTTGACCACATTTCCGGTGACTCTTCCAATAACTCGGCAGGTGCTTATCAATAATATGATTTGCAGCTGCTCGTCGTTCATGTGACTGTCACGTTTGATTGAAATCTTTTCAAAACCCCCCGACCGTCACATCTGCACAGCTCTCCCCGGCTTCCTCTCAATCTATTTATCTTTTTGTTCGCGGCCTGCTCGTCTATCTATCCGGCAGCCTGTCCTGGGCGGCCTTAAGTGGAGAGGGTCTGGTCTGTTGTTACAGAGGAACAGGTGGGGCAGGCGGACAGTCAGAACAGGCTTGAATCACACACAAACACATACACACACACACGCGCAAGCTGCAGGCAGTCAGCCGCTCAGAAACTGGCCCATATGGTAGACCTCTGGAGCTGTTGCCCTTTGCGGAGAAGGGGAGGGATAGATGGAGGGATGCAGGGATGGCTGGAGGATGGAAGGAGGAAGAGGGGGTGGGGGAGGTTGAAATTAATCAGCAGGCCACCCCAACTGTCCACTGTCTTTAGGGAGTTGAGACATGCATATATGTGGCTGATTGAACCGGGGGTGAGGACGGTAAGTGGGGGTTGGAGTGTGTTCAGTGTTGTGAGTGACTGTGTACATTACTCTTTGTGGCCCATAACATACATGGGGTTAATAAATTATTTTTCACTTAACATCATTTATTAAATAGAAATACAAACATTATTCAGTATTTCTAACTTTTAAACATTGCAATAACTTGAGCGCATCCCATAAACGCTGAATATTTTCACAAATAATAAAAAAAATGTAATGGTAAAATACAGATAAATAAAACAATATATGTATGGTATAATGTTTTCTCGTGGGAATCAAGTTATCTGTTGCTAAACCTCTACCTCTGCATTCTTTGTCATCCGTATTCTATTATATTTCATTTAAATGGTAAAAATACCTCACAAAATATTGTTTTGCATAAAAATCCTGCATACAAAATCTTACTTAAAACGTACTTGCAACACTTATGTAGAATTCTCCCTTTAAGCATATCCTATTATATGTTTTATATAATTGGATTAATATTATTGATGCATTAATGTGTAGGTAGTATTTCAATGTTGTTTTTGGTTCGAGGTGGAGATCATTTTAAAATATTTAAAATACTGCTTGGCTCTCAAAATGTATAAAAGTGACACAAAAAAAACAAACATTAAAAATGTATAAAAGTGCCTCATTTTATTAGATAATCATTCTTGTTTTCACTGTAAAATACACGTTTAATTGTCCACACAGTACATACGTTTCCATATAACAAGAAACTTTTCAGTGCATTACTCTAAATGTGTTTTCCATGAGATAACATTAGATTCTTTTGTCTGTAAGAGATCCTTACAAATCCTGTTGTTCCATTCACTGAAGCTTTGAAAAAATACATAAATATTACGGCCTGGTACTGTGAAAGATAGACTGGCCACCTGCCATTCACATCACAAAAGGAATAGACTGACAGATGTATAGACAAGAGGTCAGATGGTCAAACGCCTCGTCATAATGCTGAACATCATTAGGTAGATGCACTGCTTCAGGCAAGCCCCGTCGTTGAAGCCCCCTGTTCATTGTTCCTGATCTGTTTGTATCAGTTGTTCTACTGATGTGCTAAATACTACATGCAAGTGTTTTACGACAGTGGTGACATTTTAATGGGGAGACGTATACAAATAAAAAAAACTGCATATATATTGATTTGCCATCTTGGTCAACGTAATTTGAGCCCACCTTGCACAAATTGAAAGAGACAGTCTGCCTGAATCTTACATGTATTTAAATGGACACTAGGGGGCACAAAACCTCCACAATTAGCTGTTACCTGTTGTTTTTTTGAGCAAATCCTTATACCTGCCCATATATTTTTCTACTAACTCCCTATCTGGCTAGTTAGTGAAATGTCAGCTAAAAGTGAGTTAAATGCTTCACTGTGTCCACTAGCTGTCGCTAACAGGTAGCACGCAGTGGATTTAGCATTGGTGTTTTTGTATTGTGGCTGAAAACTGGCTAAAAAGCTCAGCAGAAACAAATAGATTCATTTGAGTCTGAAAAAAAAAAAGATTCCATGTTCTCACTGGAGCTGCTAGACAATGTCCATCCCAACATTGTCATCCAAAGTAATTATGAATGATCTATTTAATGCATGTAGTCATTCATTCATAAATCAATCAAACCAGCTGGTACCTGCAGCACTTGTAGTTACAAAGTCTTCTTTTCATATATTGCCAAGGGTCTATGAAACATTATACACATGCATAGTATCCCATTTGCAAACACCCTGCTCCTTTTGGTAAAGAGAATAATTGGTGTGGCGTGAGCAGTTGAGGTTTTCTTAATGAAAAGAAAAAGAAAGAAAGTTAATTAAAAAATAAGGCCTCTGTTCCTTCTTGATTAAAAATGTTTTCACTTATGTTTTCCAAATGAATACTTCTTTAAAACCTACATGACTTGAGTTCTATGCAGAGCTGTTTGTTTAATATGCATGCATTTTCCCTGGTTGGATATATGAATGCAATAACTGTGGTGCATTTAATCCTGGAAAAGATTACTGTGATGTGATGTAGTTTTAGTTGATGCCAGAGTAATTGTATTTAATCTATGCTTAAAGAGATTAATCTATAAATGACATATATTAAAATCAATCTGTGAAAAAGGCATCCTAAATGACACTCCTTCAGTCTGTTTTTAGAGAACAGAACTGGCACCACACAATAACTAACAAATGCAAGATTTTCAAACAAAAAAGGAGGCAGGAAATATGGAATATCCCTTCCTGCCTCAAATTCAAAAAGATGACCTTGTGTCAAGCCATTTTAATGTGTATCAGTCTTGACGTAATGTAGCCATTTGACCACTAGATGGAGACAAACGATTTGGAAAAAGCCTGTTTTGAGCTGGACATTCAGTTTGTCTGTGCATTATCAACGATGCATGGAATTCAGCTCAGGGAAATACAACCACATCTCAACATTAAAACAACAGCCAACTATAAATGACTGCATCAGTTTGTATAGGAGCGTAGCGTATCTGCATTATAAGGAGGTGCATCTTTAAACCATCTGCGTGGGTTGAGAGCAATTTTCAGTCCATGTTTCAAACTTGTTTTCATTAAGGAAGCAATACCCCCTGTGCTCTTCTAAATTTGGACGCTGGAACCTCTTTGCTTTTTCACCTGCTGTGAAGCAGATGCATCTCAGGCTGCCACACACACAGCTGAAGGGCTGCAGGCAGATGACTTGCAGATGCACTACTAGAGCATGGGGAAATGTGGACTGCTTCATCAGCTTCTTTCAGTTATTCACACCTGTTGTTAATGTCTACTTTGCGCAAATTAAGTGCACCTCTGCTGAGTCACCTGAAGCAGTGCAGTACTTATCCACGTTGAGTTGGAGTCAAGACCAAGATGAATTTGTCATTGTGTATTGCTGCGGAAATCATGGCTCACGATACAAATTAGTTTCAAACGTGTGTATTAGACAGCATTGTCTGTGTTTGTATATATTATTGAAAGAGTTATTCATACATGATAAAGAGATTTTGCAAATTGTGGACAGAAAATAAATGGAATTGCTTGATTGATCAGACTAATGGAAGGTGGAAGAAAAATAGGAATTGACTCGAGGAAGTTATTTAATATGTAGTCTTGTGAATTGAAACTAATCAAAATCTAGGCACAGATCTTGTTTGTTTGTCATATGCTTTGGAGGACTTAGGATAAAGCTCTGTGCCATGAGTATAGGACTACATGCATGTATTTCTTAGATGAGTAGCTTTGGTGGCCACCAATTCAAAGAAAACGAACAACAAACTTGCTTCTTAGCTAATAACAACAAAAAGTGATATATATATATATATATATATATATATATATATATATATATATTGTTTTGTCTCTTGAAGTCGTTCTCCTTACTTTAATGCAACTCCATTTGGTTGGTTGCTGTCTGTGCATGGCCAGTATTGATTCAGTGCTCATAAACTGTGCTGCCAACTCATTTAGTGCCTCTATGGATGAAAGCTGACAGCTGACCACCCTTTAGAGAACACCATGCTCACCCTGTGTCCCTGTTATTAAGATTGTGCTGTGTATTGATCGGAGAGGTTTATTTTCCACAAGCGGTTTTAACTAAGGAGCAGTCTATGCCACAGCCCAGAATTATCATGGCGCCCGCATGCGAGTTACTATTATTTCTTTACATTCTGTGAACGAGAATTAATAAGGCCTATAGCCTTTATAGTCTTATAAGATGGGATGTCCCTGGAGCAACATGGTATAATTAGCTAAGTGTGTTTTCTGTCTGCACAGTTCAAACTGAAGATGAATTTGCAGAACAGTATATCTGGCTTTGGAAGCACTATTCATTATATTTCCTTCTGATAGGGTTTTATATATATATATAGTGCAACGATGGTGTGTATGTTGGGCACATTGCAAATGAGATCTGTGATCTGAACCCGGGTGGTTCAATGCACTTGAAATAAATAACTAATACAACGTATCAAAACTTAATTATGTTTGACTCGACCGCACACAGTTCATTAATGGAGGGACTCAACAAGAAGCTCTCTGAACTTTGAGTGTGTGTCAACACCGTTGCTAATCGTATAACCCTCAATTAACTTTTACTTCTTAATACTGGATAAACCTCTTTGGAGTGGGACAAAGTCGGGGAAGGGAGAATTGTGTGTGCGTGTGTTCCCCCTACTCCATCCCTCCACCCCCTATCTTTTTACAGGACTGCCAGCCCGTCTAGAGTTATTCCAGGAATGCGTTGAACATGGCTGCCGCGATGAAGGCGCAGAAAACGGGACTGCTCGAACTCCGAGTGACCGTGGACCGCTGGATCCGGGTGTTGGCCACTCTTACCGAAGACACGCTCACGGTTAACCCCGGGGAGGGCGTCGAGGAGCCGGCGAAGCCCAACCAGAGTCCCGCCGCCGCAATCAACGGAGACCCCCCGAACTTGAGCTCGTCCCCGGTTCCAGAAACCATCACCAACGTGAAGCGCACCGTGCGAGTTACCAAGCAAGACGTCGGAGGACTCGGAATCAGTATCAAAGGTGAGACGCCTTTAAAATTAACACTACCCCAAAACGGCTAACTTCACAAATGGCCGAGTCGGCGTCCGTTAGCACAAGTTTTTTTGGTTCGGAGTTTGAGTGCTCAGTTTGACAACGAAGGCGAGACCGTCGCCTCGCCTGTTAACTTCACGGTAGCTCACTTCAAAACCGACCGTTAAGCTAAACATGTGCGCGGAGACATTTCCGATACATTGTCGCGTATCCGTGTTGTTTAGGCGAGACAAATATCCCATTCGTGTGTTAACTCAGCCTTTAAGACAAATCTCGGGGCTTTTTTGTTTGTTTGCGAGAGAGAAAACTTGACAGCTGTGATTTTCTCACGCTGTGCCTCACCTGAACTGGGGAGGGGGGAGAGAGAGACCATTTCGGAGCCGCTGCCGTTAGACGGTATTTCAGCTGCTGCCGGGTTAGTTAGATGCTGGGCGGGTGGCTCCCCACGCACGAGCCTCCCGACAAACGGTGAAACTCAAACTAACTTGGGCGAGAGACAAACATCTTCCACCAAAAAGGTCCCAACATGTTCCAAGACAACAACAAAACAACCAAAGCCACATTTCTGAAGGGTGCTTACTTGTTCAGCACTAGGTTATATGAAAGTGTCTTCACTGAAAAAAACAAACACACATCACTCTTTTTCCAGATAATACATATATATAAATATATAGGTTGGCTTAATTGTGGTTGCTGAGTAGCCTAACTTTAGTCTTTCAATGAGCAAAGATGCATCTACCCTACACTGCTGCTGCATTACACCCGGCATTGCTACCATTACCTTTCAATGGGAAAAGGTCGCGACCTCTCCATATCTTACAAGCCAGGCTTACATACCTGCGTTGTGTACTGTTCGGCTGCTGATAAAAAAACATTTTTCCTTGTCCGGTTTCTTTGACTTGCAGCAACAGGCTTCTATCTGAATGAAATACTCTGTGTGAGAGACTGGAGGGCTGAACATGGGGCGCCATGTAAATAAATACAAAAGATAAAAGGGACAGCCCAGTGATAATGCAGTCTGAGCAATACTTCTTTTTATTTCCTGGAGGTGTCGGACATTGTTTTTGAATTTTCGAGTGTTGTGTGATGACAGGTTTTCACTTGTTTTGCACACTGTCCATTTGAGGGACAGCCCTGGAGTGGCACCGCTGTCATGTTGCAAAGATGGTGAAATGTTCATTTTATTCCCCACCCCACCCCACCCCACCGCTGCCACCACCACCACCACCAACAACAACAAAGTCAGCCCATAATGACATAAATGTAATGTCCATCTCTGTGGAAATGGGTGGCTTTGAAAATCAGACAGCATGTGATTAAAACAAAATCATCGCTGGCACCCTGCCGGCTTGACATTGTTGTGATGCCCGTTGTTCAAAGGCAGCCACGAAGAGAGGGAGGAAGACGGGTCTAGCAGAGGGAAAGAAAGGCAAAGGCACAAAAAGCAAGCCATGAACGAAGTAAGAAGTAGTACAGTGTAAAAAAGAGAAACAGGGGGCGAGCAAATGAAAGAACAAGGCAAAGTTGTTGTGGGCGAGCTGACACCACATTGTGAACAGCTGAGAGGAGCTACCAGCAGCAAGCAGTTGTCATTGGCCAAAGATGAAAGCTATGTGGCTGCGAATGGACTACTCCACTCGTGTTAATTTTAGGGAGCCCACCCCAACTTGCAGGGAGGCAGTCAACCTCTCCTCTCGCATGTCTAAATTTAAGAGGAGAGGCCAGGAAGCGAGGCTCCAGATCTCGAGACAGGCCCACTAGTCGGAGTGAAGTCGAGTGTGCCTCTGCAGAACTGGGTGGAACACTTTGGCGTGAGCTCGGGGGGAATCCCCAAAAACACAATGTGGATTAAATCGCTTCCCTGACATTATTTAAATGATCCCAGCGTGTGACGATTTCTAATGAGAACATTCCGAAACCCCATTTGAATGCCTGAAACGCCTCTTGTCACAAAACACCTCAGATGTGCAATATTTGGTGCATTGTTATGTAACAAATATATTATTAAAAAAAAGCTATTCTCTACTCATGTGGCTCTGCACACGGTTTGTGGTAGTTATTATTTTTATTTTCTGGTGTTTTGTTCCAGCGCTCATTAGCCTTGCGTGCGTATCAGCTGATGACGCCTAATGAAGTAGAGTGCTGATCATGCTGAATTCTTTTGAAAGGAGCATTATCACAACAAAAACACATTGTTAGCACAAAGTTGCCTAATGAGGTACATGTCAGTGTTGCATAAAGCGCCACCATTCGTTCACCTGTCACTGGCAGCTCCGGTGGCTCCACCCCACCAGCTCTTGTCAGCTGAGTGACAGGCCGCCCAGCTGGAGGGTGCTGAACTATGTTTGACATGAAAAGTCGGAAGGGGAAAAAAAAGGTAGGGATGGATATGGGTGAATTAGGGGTTGTGTAGGAGTGGCAGACATGTTGACTGTATTTTTCCTACAATATGTCAACAATGTTTATCCAGCTGACTTGACAGTACACAGTGTTTTTAGAATAGAAGTAGAAAGGACTTCTAAAGGTGCTACACTGTGGTGTGCAGTACTTGTCACTGGTGTTGTAGAGAAAAAAAAAATCTTAGCAACAATCACTTCTATCTGTCATTTTGTCTCCTCATTGATTTAAATATCTCCTTATCTGTAATTAATTTTGGTGCAGATGCCAAGTCATTTGGACAGCCAATCTCGTCCTGTCCTCACTTTGACTTTATAGTCACCATCGTCCTTTCAAATGACAAGACCGTCTTTTGCCCACTTGTCCAAACATTCACTTGAAATAGATCGTTTGCATCAATTTCCACATTTCATCAGTTTGGTAAATGTGCGTGTCACGTTTTAATGACGCTGAAAGGTCGCGGGACACGTCCTGCACCGGCAGTGATTGTTCCAAGTCTGCGAGACCCTCCGTCTGCCCTGCATGTGTGACCCTCAATTACTTTTGCAGTTGGATTAACAGCCGAGCAGTAATGTGCCGTCGTGTGGACTGTAGTTTTATTATAGGTGCTTTTATTTAATTCACTAGAGTTTATATGGTTGTGCAGATTCAGGCCAAAGGTAAGTTGAAGGTTAGAGAAGCAACTTGCGACTGAATGGTATTCAAATGTAATCCTCAAATCAGCTGGGGATGTTTGTATGGGGGCAGCGAGCAGGACTCGGGCCTCGCAGGGCAGCAGACTGTTTCACTTGACATTCAGAACCATAAGTGTGTTATTTTTTTCCCATCTTAATTATACTGGTCAGGGAATACGTGCAGGCATGTGTCGGCACATGTGTCAGTCTGTATACCGCTTAAGTTTGAAAGTGGCAGCTCTTCTTCTGTGGTCGTCTCTGTTGCTGACCTACTGGGAGATGATTTGCTCCAGAAAACCTTGATAAAGTGTGCATGGCATCATTGCATATGTCTACTTTATCCTTGACAATGTTCCTTAGGGTGCTTTGTGTTGACAGTTTGTGGTCAAATCAACAAACTCAGTTTTCCTCAGAGCTGCTTATCACACGTAGAATGTGGGATTTTTCACCATTTAGGTGAAATCAATCGCTTCTTCAGAATTTCAGTGAGCCATGACCAACAGTTCCTTAAGCAAAACAATTCCACAGAAAGTCCATAGTAGTAGAGTTGCAATTACTCCCCTAGGTTATTGTAAATAAATACACAGTCTACCACTTCTTCCTACGGAGCCAAATGGTTAAGCTCACTTTACGAACCGAACAAAAAAATCTCCCTTTTTTTACAAATAATTCTAAAAGGCAACTTTCTAGCACACATAGTATATCGGATAATTCAAATACTTAAGATATAGTGACGACAACAACAACAACAACAGACTGAAGCCCCTTTTCTTCATGGACAAATGACATGATAACACCCACTAACATCCGGCTTTGGCCTTCAGTGGGAAAGGTTACGATCCGCATTCATTCCACAGAAAAATTACTATGCAGTAGTCAGTTATTTATCGGCTAACCGTCAGCAACTGGTTGGAGATACCAGCGTAACACTCTCAATGTGTAACGTGAAACCCCCGAAAAACAAAACAGAAAGGTGTCTTTTGCATATTTTCAACATGTTCAAAATAAATAAGTAAACGGAATATGAGCACTGATTTTGTGGGTAAATGGGGAGAAAAGTCACAAAAAAGCAGATCTGACGAATAGCTTTAAACTCAAATGAAAATCAATGGTAACCTGATATTTTTTTGCTTTTTATCCTAAAATGAGTGCATTAAAAAAGTATTACATCCACTAACTAATGGAAGCATCTTCATAAACCACTGGTTATGCCTCAGAATATGAAGGGAAATGTAGTTCTTAGGATTGGTCAGCGCTGTTCTGGCTAGGGCCGCCCCTTCTTAGTCGACTAGTCAACTAATTGGGTTTTTTGGTATTAGTCGACTAAGGTTTGTTTTGTTGATTAGTCGTTTTGAAAATATTTTTGCTATGCTGATTTACTTATTGGTGCTTTTGTGTGACTCTTTGTGGAAAAACTCTAATAAATTAGTTTTGGTCACCTGATTATTTGCCCTCGCTGTGGCAAACACTGCTCATTCCGTTCTGGTCTTTCTGCAGGTTCATCCATGCCGAGCATTCCGAATCGTAACGAGGTCTCTAGTGGGTTTTGGTTAGGCCCGGCTAAACCGCTCTCCCCCACTGATTATCAGTATTCAGTATGGAGGTTCTTTTGAGGTCTCTCTAGGGTACTGAACAGTCGCCCAAAATTGCTGCTCTTATTAATTCAGTTCCCGTCCGACAGTCCAACAGTTACAGCTCGTGCATGCTACATTATTTCAGAATATTGGTGCTTGCAACACATGTTCTATTCTTTTGCACTGTGCAGATGTGACATGGGAAAATTAGCAAATGGCCCTCATGTCCCTGTGCCATATTCCAGTACATTTACTGTATACTGTATACAAAACTGTTATTCAAGTTTGGGATTTTTGTAGATATTCCGATTTAAGGTTTTGACAACATATTGATTACCACCAATACTGCTGAAAGTCCCCTTCCCCTCATCTTCACTTTACAATCCCTATCGACTCATCACGATCACCTCACTTCTCATACTCAGTCGTGCAGAAAACAACATCTGATGTCACGCAGCGGTCGAGTAAGGCAAGGCAAGTTTATTTATAGAGCACAATTCATACACAAGGCAATTCAAAGTGCTTTACAGCTACATAAAATTACAAAAAGGCAAATAAAATCATTCCATAAAAATAATTATATATTTATTATATTAAAAGCGAAGAGTGCATATACAATACTTTCAGTTGTCAAATAGAACCGTTTTCAGCCTGGATTTAAACATTGTCAGAGTTGAGGCCTGTCTCACATCTTCTGGAAGACTGTTCCAGATTTTAGCATAAAACTGAAACGCAGCCTCACCGTGTTTAGTCCTGACTCTGGACCAGCAGGAGACCACTCCCTGAGCTTCTCAGAGCCCGAGATGGTTCATATGGCTCTAACATGTCACACATGTACGTTGGTGCTAGACCATGAAGACATTTGTACACAAGCAGAGCTGTTTTAAAGTCTATTCTCTGAGCAACAGGAAGCCAGTGCAAAGACCTGAGCACTGGACTAATATGGTCGTATTTCCTGGTTCTAGTCAGGACTCGAGCAGCAGCGTTCTGGATGTACTGCAGCTGTCTTACAGCTTGTTTAGAGAGCTCAGTGAGCAGGCCGTTACAGTAGTCTAACCTGCTGGAGACAAACGCATGAATTAGTCTCTCCAAGTCTGGTTTAGACACTATTCCTTTGATTTTGGCAATGTTTTTTAGATGGTAAAAAGTTGTTGATGTTATTGATTTAATGTGGTTGTTAAAGTTCATTTCTGAGTCCAATATTATCCCTAGATTTCTAACCTGATTTTTAGGTTTTAGAGAGAGAGTCTCAAGGTGACTTATAACACTTTCTCTTTGTTTCTGTGGGCCACAGACAATGATTTCAGTTTTGTCTGAGTTTACCTCGAGAAAATTGTTTTGCATCCATACACTGATCTGTTCGATGCAGTGACAAAGTAAATCTACAGGCCCATATTCACCTGTCGTCAGTGACACGTAGACCTGAGTGTCATCTGCATAGTTGTGGTAGGACACGTTATAGCTGCGTATTAGCTGGCCTAATGGAAGCATGTATAGATTGAATAATAGGGGTCCTAGGGTTGTGTGTGTGTGTGTGTGTATTTTTATTTTTACCAAGAGCACCAGGCGGTGGCCTCCAAAAGAAGATACATAAGTTAAATCCAAAGTAATCACCCGGGGGAAGCAACCTGTGGAAGATGTATTTCAAATTAATTAAATGTAATCCTCTTTCAGATCATTTCTCAATAGCCTGAAGGCCAGAGTCCAACTGCCAGCTGACATTAATGACGATATTTCTTATCGAGAGTGGAAGCCCACAGCAAAAGGCAGATCCATCAGCTTACTAGCTGACCTTCATATAACGAGAGCGAGAGAACTGGAGAAAGAGTGAGAGAGTGGAATATGCGGAAGTTCGTACAACGGGGTAGTCGCTACTGTCGGTGTCTGTCCTCATGTGCTCTCCCTTGAGGATTGCAGTGGTTGGAATCTTGTTTCATAGCAACATTGTGTATCTATTGGCATGCAGTTAACTGGACAACATACTGATAAAGGACTTCACATTAAACTGAGCTGGTTTCACAGTGAGCTATTATTTCTGGTATCATCTTCTTCACTGCAAGTGGCTAACTCCATACCTTCTAGTCTGAAGTTGGCATTTCATCCCAGTGACATGTTCCACGGACTTTAAACATAGTTTGTGAGCGTACCGGAGCTCTGAGCATAAGCACTTGCACTTTGCACGGATTGTGGAAGTAGAAAATAAGTTAACTCCCAGCTGCTCCGGTAAAGCTGATCAGGGGTCTGAAGCTGAGGGTTTGTTGCACTGCACAAAATGTGAATGTATGTACTGTATGTATGAAGTGCAGCTAAAGCAGCATCTTCCTCAACAAATGCTGAGATGGAACGGTCAACATTTCCCCCTCTTGTCATGCAGGTGGGAAGGAGAACAAGATGCCAATCCTCATCTCCAAGATCTTTAAAGGCCTGGCTGCTGACCAGACGGAGGCGCTTTATGTTGGTGACGCCATATTGTCTGTCAACGGGTTTGACTTACGGGAGGCCACACACGACGAGGCTGTGCAAGCGCTGAAGAAAACGGGCAAAGAAGTCATCCTTGAAGGTAACATATTTTATTATTCTAAAAGAAATATATATATATATATATATATATATATATATATATATCACCCAGAATCCTTCTTTCTTCTTGGCCTAATGCAGCATTTCTGCCATTGCCTCCTTTTTAATTTGTCCCCGCTTTGCTGTTTTAAAATGTTCGTAAAACGTAAGCTCGGAGTTAACTTTTAAGATACACTTGGAAAATATGTCACAACTATCTCTGTTCCATGACAAAGGAGCCCTTCATATTTCCTAAACAATACAATCCTCAGAGTACGAGAGAACTAAAACCGTGTCTTTCACGAAAAAGTAGCACTTCCCCGTTGACACTCCACTGCTCCAAATAGATGCATAGATGGGAACTTATGATACCTTGATATGTTTGCTGCATTTCTCCAGCGCTCGGGTTGATTCCTCCTTGAGGGCCATACATGATGAGCCGAGAGAGACGATCTGTGAAACCGGAACTTTGATCAGACTTCCTCGGAAAACATCAAAAATAATGAGTCGTACTGAAACGGCAGGAGGAAAACCGAAGGCTCAAAATTTGCCAATATTGTTGCGGCTCTCACCTCTGAGCATCTCTGTATGCTAATGATCAGCCTCACCGATCAAACACTGTTGACACTGATAGAAGGCACTTTGTTGCTGTTCATGTCAGATCAGAGAACTGTGGAGGACGCGTAGGGTAAGACCCGTTGTGCATTGGAAGGTTTGCAGTGGAGTCAGCAGGTATTTTTATTTGCTGGGTGTTTTTCTTCCCTTGTGCTCTCAATGCTAATGCACCACATCTCTCTAAACTATAAGACCGAGGCAGAAAAGGACAGTCATTTGCTGGACATGTTTGTGTCTGCACAACTGCCTAAAAGCATTAGTCCGCTAGCAGGTGGGAAACAACATTGCTAATCTGGGATGCGGTCTAGAAAAGCCGTGAGGACAGGAAAAAAAGGGATTTAAATGCAGTCTTTCGTCTTGCCAACTGATTGCATCACAGGAATTCTGCCTCTCCCATCAAGCGGACTTCAAGTCACTGGGTTGAGTCTAAAGCGTCTAAAGGCAAAGTTTGATGTTTTATACAGGATGTTGCTATTCAAAAAGAATATGTTTCCATCACGAAGCGTACAAGTTGACACTTTTGTGGCTTTGCTTTTATTATTCGCTCCATGTGTTCTGTATATTCTCTTCATGTTTTAGGAGAGCGCTCCCCCACAGAGCCCCTACGGGCTAACGGGCATGTCCAGTGAGGCGAGGCGAACTGACACTTCAACCCCGATGTGCTCTCAACGTATACTTCCAAATGAAAACCTTGTATGTCTAGAAAGTCTGCTTAGAAACCAAACAAACCCCACCACTTACAGTATGTCCTGTTCAGGTTCAATAAACTCAAATAAGAACAACCCCCGTGAAACATGACATACACTTTTCCGTTGGAGAGAATTCATTTAAGAAAGGAGCACCCGAGTTGCCAGTTTTCCATGTGACAGCATTTCTGTGGGCTGGCTGGCACAGTGGTCTATCATCAGAAACTTCAGTCAGCGGAGCAGACACAGCGAGAGCTACAGCCGGGGGAAATCATTGCAAATCCCCCTGCCTTACTTGTCCACCGTCAGGCAGAGAAAGTGTTGATATCAGACGGGCTCAACCAGCGCTGCTCTGTGATCCGTCGTGTCAGGAATCATTTCATGGGTTTCCTTTCCCCCTGAGGGCCCGATAGTGAGGAGAGGCTTGGAGGCTCACTGAGGGGAGAGAGTTGAGTGTTTGTGTTTGTGTGTGTGTGTGTGTGTTTGTGAGTATTTTATACTTTTATCCTTAGATGTCTGTGCGTCTCTGACCCGGCGACTACAGGACGCTTTGGGGTATTTCTTTCAACTTCTCAACACTCGAGGGCTATGAGCCTTCCAGCTGCCGTTTTTAAGATTGAGATTTTCTGTCCAGCCTATTTGTGCATCATACAAATACTTCTGACATGAAGTTCGAGCGCACATTTATTTTGGTTTTGGCATTTCATCAAGATACTCCGAAAACACATTCAGAAACAAACTTCTCCTTGGCACGACTTCAGTGTAAAAGGTCCGGGTGACAGTCTTCCTTCCACGTGCACAGCAACAAACCAGCCACCAGCCAGGCTGCTGTGCTCCAGGCGGGTTTTCATCGCTCCGTGAAATTCACAACACAGACGGCCTTGACTCGGATCGAGGAGAAACGGCCTCCGTCGCATTCAAATATCTGGAATATGTGAACAGTAACATTTGAATATGTCAGATGCGCACTTTCGCAACATCCGAGGGCGTTTCATTAGAAGCCTGGTCGGCATTCTGAGCTTGTGACTCTTTTGGAAGTCAAGAAGAAGAAGACATGATTCGGATAGCCTGTATTCTGCCCACTTAGATTAGTGCGATTGTTGCAGCAGCACATGCGAGGTATTGATGGCGTCATAACTTTAGCGGTATGATCGAGGTGAAGGATGTTCTCAAGGATGTTTTGTATTTCTGCCAGTGAGATGTACCGGCTAACATGTTCACGTGCATAAGATTGGAAAACAAGAAGCTGATTCTTGGTTTTGAAAAGGGTGACTGGGTTATTTGCTGCACAGATGTGGCACAGCTGGTAATAGTTGTAGCACTTTTTAATAAATCATGTGATTTTAATGTCCCATACAGTTGTGTGTGTGTGTGTGTGTGTGTGTGTGTGTGTGTGTGTGTGTGTGTGTGTCCCCTGCTTTTTCCGAAACCTCCTGCCACAAATACGAAAGTGTGCATAGTCAAGCTGTCTGTTTGAAAGAAAGACAGAAAATAGCCTTTCTCAAGGTTTCTAATTGGATGCCCTCCGCTAGTCTGCCTCTGTGGTCCTGTTGTACCTCGCATCTGATCGGTGATGGAATAATCAATGTGCGTCTGCGAGAGGGGAACAGTGAACACCTGCGAGGGTCAGATAAATATAACGGAGCATGATGAAACCGCACAACCACAGGTGCCTTCATTTCCGCCCCGCGACATTTACAGCCCGACTGTGTGTGTTTGTGTTTTGGCGTTTGAGCACATGTGCTGTGTCCATTTCTCTGTGTGTGTGTGTGTGTGTGTGTGTGTGTGTGTGTACATGTGAGGAGAGAGGATGAGGAGGAGAGGAATGGAGGTTACCTTGACATTTTCCCGGGCAGGCACACACACACACACACACACACACACACACACACACACACACACACACACACACACACACACCTTATTATCACACCTGAATGTGCCGTTATGGATTCCTATGGGTTGCCGTCACAATAGATTGGGAGACTTGTATATCAATTTTTGCGAAAGGTTAAGCGTGAGAACAATTACACAATGCTCCATAAAGCAAAAAAAATGAAGAAATTATAATTGAGAGTGAAAGTGGGCCAGAAATCAAAGTGACTGCAGACCTATTAAGCAGCTCTTCAGGGACTGGATGAGCTGCAGAATGTAGCGCTGGTCTCTGAACTGCCTCACTGTCTCTATTTTAATTTGGATTCTACTCTCACTGAGAATGCATCCATCATTGCCCCCGGGCTGCCAGCCAAGGCGAGGCATGTTCCACGGACACACACCAAGTGAGTCGGCTACACAACCACATACTACGCATACCCGCACACATGGTGTGAAGCAGAGGGGGAAGGATAAACGGGCTACAAAAGACAGGTCAGGACACTGAGCTGAGCGCATATGTGGGGGATTGGGGGGGCAGTAGAGTGTGCGCTTGTGTGAGTTTGTTAACAGCATGTGTGTATGTGCCAGTGCTGTTCATGTGTCTTAGGAGTCAAAGTGCTGGTACATTATGCTTCGTAGCGCAGGGGAAGAATGTAATGTTCTCACGATTTTGAGCTGGCGAGGCTTGTTGTGAGACCAGTACAGAGCTGTTGCACAACAACCTCATTCATATACCAGTTTAGGTTACTGGCAGCATACTTGACCCTCTAGTGGCGAAAGGCCTTGGTTTGTTCCAAACCAACTAGATTGTCCAACATGTCGTCACACCGCATCTGAATGCAAAAAGTGTTGAGCGAATTCCCAAGCGGGACAAAAAA
>NC_046970.1:19329076-19351576 GCF_009769545.1 Cyclopterus lumpus | reverse complement strand
CAGTATGTCTTCCACAGTATGTCCTCTACAGTATGTCTTCCACAGTATGTCCTCTATAGTATGTCCTCTACAGTATGTCTTCTACAGTATGTCCTCTACAGTATGTCTTCCACAGTATGTCCTCTACAGTATGTCTTCCACAGTATGTCTTCTACAGTATGTCTTCCACAGTATGTCTTCCACAGTATGTCCTCTACAGTATGTCTTCTACAGTATGTCTTCTACAGTATGTCTTCCACAGTATGTCTTCCACAGTATGTCCTCTACAGTATGTCCTCTATAGTATGTCCTCTACAGTATGTCCTCTACAGTATGTCCTCTATAGTATGTCCTCTACAGTATGTCTTCTACAGTATGTCCTCTACAGTATGTCTTCCACAGTATGTCTTCCACAGTATGTCCTCTACAGTATGTCTTCCACAGTATGTCCTCTACAGTATGTCCTCTACAGTATGTCCTCCACAGTATGTCCTCTAGAGTATGTCCTCTACAGTATGTCCTCCACAGTATGTCCTCTAGAGTATGTCTTCTACAGTATGTCTTCTACAGTATGTCCTCCACAGTATGTCCTCTAGAGTATGTCCTCTACAGTATGTCCTCCACAGTATGTCCTCTACAGTATGTCTTCTACAGTATGTCTTCCACAGTATGTCTTCTACAGTATGTCTTCCACAGTATGTCTTTCACAGTATGTCCTCTACAGTATGTCCTCCACAGTATGTCCTCTAGAGTATGTCCTCTACAGTATGTCCTCTACAGTATGTCCTCTACAGTATGTCTTCCACTGTATGTCTTCCACAGTATGTCTTCTACAGTATGTCTTCCACAGTATGTCTTTCACAGTATGTCCTCTACAGTATGTCTTCTACAGTATGTCCTCCACAGTATGTCCTCTAGAGTATGTCCTCTACAGTATGTCCTCCACAGTATGTCCTCTAGAGTATGTCTTCTACAGTATGTCTTCTACAGTATGTCCTCCACAGTATGTCCTCTAGAGTATGTCCTCTACAGTATGTCCTCCACAGTATGTCCTCTAGAGTATGTCTTCTACAGTATGTCTTCTACAGTATGTCCTCTACAGTATGTCCTCTACAGTATGTCTTCTACAGTATGTCCTCTACAGTATGTCCTCTACAGTATGTCTTCCACTGTATGTCTTCCACAGTATGTCCTCTACAGTATGTCTTCCACTGTATGTCTTTCACAGTATGTCCTCTACAGTATGTCCTCCACAGTATGTCTTCCACAGTATGTCTTCCACTTTATGTCTTCCACAATATGATGTGAAATGCACCAAGACTATTCTCTAAAGGTTCTTCATGTGTGGGAAAAGTATTTATGTGTTTAAAGATAGATCCCAGACGAGCTGAATGTTTTAACTTGACAGGAAACAGCACCAATCTTTTTGGGGCAGATTGCAACGTGAGGCTCCCTGCAGACCACCCTCCTCTCAAGCTATGACTGATGTCTGGAGGCGCTCTGACAGGTGAACCTAATACACAGGAATGTTTCCGCTCTTTGATCTCCTGCCTGCCTGCCAGTCTTTTGTGAATCTGAGGAATTCAATGTGTATTTGTACAAATGCAGTCTGACGTTGCTCTGACTCTACCACAAACTGCCAGAAGTGCTGTTGTTTCATGGCTGTCGACTGTCTGACTCCTGCTGTGTCCCGACCATGTCATCTTCTTGGGGGGTCATAAACATCCAAAGTTCATTCTAGAGCTCAAACAGTTACTAAATTAATTGTTTAGTGGATAAACAAGAAATTAATTTGTAAAATGTTAATGATCTACTAATTATGATGACATCACGACAATGATTACAACTTTTCAAATGTGAGGGTTGTCCTGCTTTTCTTTGTTTCATTGTATGTTAGCACTGTTGGTCAGACGAAACAAGCAATGCAAAGACATCACTTTACACAAGACATTCTGACACGCTTTCTATATTGATCCATTACTATATTAAAAAAGATGAAGAAGTTTGCACATTAAATTTATTCCAGGTTAATAGTAAAAAACACAGCTTCTACAGTCAAATTTATTCCACTTTAATAATCACCAGAAAGATTTGGACTTTTTTCCTGCTGAATGACTTATTTCCAAGAAATTCATGAGCAGAACTTTGCTAAACAGACAATTTAAAGTGGTGATTTCTTGGGATTCTCCGTGGAGAAACAACATTTGATTAAATCTGTCGATTTAATTAGCTAATTAATTAGTTTGCAAAAACATAGGTCATCGAAGGATTTATTTGGCCAAAGACAGATCTAATTACAGTACATCTAGTTTGACTAATTCTCCTCCCATCTATTTTTTAAGGGCACGATCGCTGCATCCTGTGCAGCGATCGTGCCCTTGGTGGCCCAAGACGATTGGGCTTGGTCTAAATATATTGGGCTTGGTCTAAATATATTGGGCTTTTATATTGGGCTTGGTCTAAATATATACAAACAAGCCAGAGCGTTTTATTTCCCCCTATTTCCCCTGATTAAAGAAAGAAAGCTCTGACTCCACATATCATCATATGTGGAGTCAGAGCTTTCTTTATCACTGACGCAGCGCTGCGGAGTAAGGTCTGGCTATGAAATCTCTTCAGCGGTGCAATTGCAGAGCTCAAATTATTTGTAGATAAACTGGCATATGTTTCAATAACTTCTCAAGGATTTGATTTGTAAAGTGAATATATTTTGGTCTTTGTCTGTTGACGGGATTAAGCGATTGATTTATTATGCTTGTAAGGCAACACAGCCACCATATAGAAATTCATATTTGCTGCAGTGACAACGCGGGAAAAGACGACGACTAATTTGTTTTTGTTTATTCCATTTCTGTCAACACAAGCAGCGTGAAGCCTGCTGCCTCCCACACTGATAACATCACAACATGTCGTTAAGTGACGGTTCCATTTGCTGTCTGCTTCCCTGCGATAATTTAGGAAATCATCTCATCGCAGCAGCTTCAGATCAGAGCGCATGCAGAGCAGCGCGGGGCTTTTTTCCCCCCTTCTTCATCAGCAGTCAGATCGTTCGTCATCATTAAACAGGAGCTGGCTTCCTGCTGCCTTGGCAGCCGCCCGAGTCAGCGGGGAAGACTCTGTCACCGCCGACATGACCAACATGCTCTCTGATTAGCGGTGACCCCTGCTAATGGCTCACCAACCGTCGTTTAAACTTTACCACCCTCTCAACGGCAAAAGCATCAATTTTCATGAAGCCCCACTAATCCCCTCCAATTATTTTAAACCTTTCAAACAGTAAATAATTGAGCCTTGTACTCAGCCGGTCTTATCTCGGCAGGGTGTTGCTCTCATGAAGAGGCTGTTTGCACTCACACTGTCTTCAAAACCAATGGACATACTACACACACACACACACACACAAACACACACAAACACACACACCATCCTCCACCCCCTGCTCTATTAATTTATTCCTCTCTCTCTATTTCTGTCATTCCTTCACATACACACACACACACACACACACACAAACACACACACACATACACACACAAACACACACACACGGCCCCAGGGGGCCTGCCTCTTCCCTACTTTCATTAAATTATAAACTACAGGCCAATGGGGGCCCTTCGTCATCATTAATCCAGATTAAACCCAAATCTCCAATTCTGACTCACACCCACAGATAGTTATTTAACGCTGCATAGTGTTACTCAACATAAGTCATCAGACATTTTGTACATCTGTTATTGGTCCTTTTCAACCATTTCCTCATCAACTTATTTAATTATTTATGTATTGTTTACTTAGCAGGGAAAATGTACAATATATATATATATATATATATATATATATATATATACATGGTACGGATAGCTCATTTACATATGTAGGCGCTGGGCAGAGGGCAAACGTGCTGTGCAGGTTATAGATATTAAAGAAACGTTGTATCAAGATAAGATAATATAAAATAATCCTTTATTAGTCCCGCAGTGGGGACATTTATGGGATTACAGCAGCATAGGGTACAGTGCAACAAGAGACATAGTAAAAAAGAAAAAAGATTGATGTTTCGTGGTCTACTGGGAGCTCAGCTGGTTGTGCAGCCTGACAGCAGCAGGAAGGAAGTACCTCTCCTTCACAGACCAAGGGGGGGGAGGGGCTGTGCAGAGCTGCCAGAGTGTCTTGCATGGGGTGGGAGGTGTTGTCCATCAGGGATGATAGCGTTGCCATCATCCTCCTGTCTCCCACCACTTCCACTGTATCCAGTGGACACCCCCAGCACACTGCTGGCCTTCTTTACCACTTTATTCAGTCTCTTCCTGTTGGCTGTCGAGATGCTGCTGCTCCAGGAGGCCACTCCATAAAAAATGGCTGATGCCACCAGAGAATCGAAAAAGGTCTTCAGGAGTGTTCCCTGCACTCCAGAAGACACCAGATTGGTAGGCGGGCTGAAGCAGGTCCAAAGATGAGCTCACCAAGGGGCGGAGATGTACAAGGACCAACCTCTCCATGGTTTTCATCAGGTGGGATGTTGAAGCCACCGGCCTGAAACGGCGGTAACTAAAAAAAGCAGACTCATAAAAATACCAGTCTGTCATTGCTCACATTTTCCTCCACACCTGTCTCAATGCCAAAGCCAAATGTATTTATTTGAAATGACAAATGTATAATGTGTGAGGGATGCCTGTAGTTGACTGAATGTATTTCCAGGTTGAAGCAGAGTGCTGCAAGATATCTCTCGGTGCATCAACATTTAGTTTGTATGGTTGGTGTTTACTTTTCACAGGCATGTGATGAAGATGAACAGATGGATGGATGAACTGTGTAGCGCCCCCCCAAAAAAACTGTTCAATGACATGATTGCAAGAAATATACCATCTATGGATAAATCTAAACCCGGAACTCTTCGTGATATACAGCAGCAGGGTGCAGCAGACACATATTAACTTTGAAGGTCAAGGTAGGATTTACTATCTATAGACAGTACTCCATGGGTCAGCACTTTGTCAGCCTTATTCAATGAGGGGAAAACATGTTCTACTGTAACTGTACACTCGCGCTATATGTTTTGTTCTTCTTAAAATATTACATTTCGTAGGATCTTATTTCTCTGACTATTAGTATTGTGTGTGGCAAGACCACGAATGTGTGATGCAACCAATATTGCAGAAAAATAAGAATGCAAATAAACAATATCCAAGACAATAAGGATATTATACTTCCTTAAGACCGATAACCAATATCACCTTCTACTGCACACCAGGTGTACCATGTAACAGTGGCAAACCTCCCAAAACAACTCAATAGCAGTCCAGCACACTCAAACATAACTATTAATATTTCACTCAACAGCATGTAAGCATCATAGCTTACTGTACAGAAACAAAAACAGAAAATACGGAAGCAAACGGCACATGCTGTTGAACAACGAAACCATGTAGAGATCCACGGTGGCAGGGCAGGACAGCTTTACTTCTGGATTGAAATGGAAACAGTTGATGCACAAACAAAGTAGCTAAAGGTCAGCAGCAGCTGAATGCAGCAAGCACAGTTATTCTTGCACAACATCATCCTGAAGCTACATCGTCAAAACATGCTCATGTTGGCTCCATCAGCGGCAGGTGTGTCCAGGTGTGTTACAGCAGAGCAAAACAAAGGGGCGGGGCACTGCTGCTTGAAGAACAGAGGGGCAGCAAGAAGAGTGTGTCATGCAGAAGAGGGGGAAGAGCGAAGCAAGTATTGGAATAAATTAAGAAAAAGAAGCACGTCACAATATAAAGACAGTATCAGCAACTAAATGTATTTAAAGCATCAAAACAAAAAGTATTATTATTTTGGAGGTACTAACGATGGAACTGTTTTTTACTAGTTCATTTAGCATTAGGTTTTAATTTTTAACGATGGATCATATGTTATTAACTGATCATGTATTATGTTTGTCAAAACTTCATTCAAACAGCAGGTATATAACTCGGAAATAAATGTATAGTGAAAAGTACAAGATGTCTCTCTGAAATTGAAGTATAAAGTAGCATGAAATGAAGATACTCAATACATACATTTTAAGTTTCTGATGTGTATTGGTTGTATTTGAACATGATTTATGTTCAACAGAGAGAGTGTTGAAGGAGGAAAACATCATTCTTCATCCCACTTTGTTTTTTCCTCCCATCCTCTCCTCTCTCATGTGGGCTCAGGAGGAAGGGTTCACTCATCATCGCCCCGATTGTGTTTTGGTATCACAACCGCAATCTGCTCCGCAACATTGTGCTGCCCACAAAATCCAATGTCTTTTTCATCGTGAATGCTAGAACGTTGCATGGTTCTGCATCACTGACTCTCCTCGGAGAGAGGGATGAGGAAAAGATGAAGAAGGGGGTGAGAGGAGGGATGAACTCCCAGAAGATACCATGGTGTCTCTGTGAACGCAGTGCTTATTATATACAAATACAAATAAACAGAAGCCAAGACATCCAGAGTGTGAAAAGCAAAATGTACTTTTAGTTTTTTTAAGAAGGACAAAGCCAGATCAATATTTGTTCAATAATTGTTCTCTTAAAACTCACCTTCGTGGTGACCTTTTGAATCAGCTTTATTCATGTACTCTGCCCTCTAGTCCAAAGCCAAATGCTGGGTTAATAATTCATAAAGTGTTCAAGTTTAAACTCTTACCTGGTTAAATAATAAACGGGTGACCCAATTTTATAAAAGACTCTGAGACAAAATATTCTAGTCTTATTTGGGCGTTTCTTTTCACCTCTCCCTGCCCTTGCCCCCTTCAGCGAACCCGCACCTACAATATGCACCCCCCCACTCTGCTTCATGAATCATCCATATTTTACTTTCTCCTCCCCTCCTCCCGCCATTCATCCTCTTTTTCTTTATCGCCACCCCCTTCAATTTCCTCCCGCAGTCCTCTTTTCTGTTTCTCCATCACTATCTCCTCTCTTCTTCATCTCGGTGACAGACCATTGTGCTTGGTAACACAGTCGCCTGGAGCCAAAACTACTCACACAAAATGTCTCGGCTGCAGTCCGATGGACCCTGATAGCAGCTGAAATATCGTAGAGCCGGCTGCTAACTCTCAGCACATCTATTCCTCCACACTTGTCGACCAGTGAGCTTTTCTGTGTCACTTCTGGGTCTATTACATCCAACGACGGACCAATGGAAACTGCAAATGTTGATAAAAATGTATTTCATATTCCCAAGAAGTATTTTTTTTTAACATGCTCAATGCTGAAGCAAACATATTTGGCTGCAATTGGAGGTGAATACACATTAGTGGAATATAAATAGAAAGTCCTTCATGCTGTCTGTCAGGGGGGTTGCTGTAAATAAGCCTTAAACCCATAAATATGCTGATAATGGGAAAAAAACATATCTTTGTTAAAGTTTCCATCCGTTTCCTACAGAGCCTTCAACACCAGCTTTTAAAAGTATGGAGAATAGGGGAGAACACAGGGAACAGGGTCATTTTTCAGATTTTACTGTGAAAAACTGCATTTTATCATTAGACAATGATACAATAGTCAAAACCAGGGAAAAGTCTACAAATATAGTATTCCCAATTGTATGTATCAATATAACAACACTCTGATGGGAAAATATATACAATGTCTGTTATGTGTATTGTTTTAGTTATGCTATGGCCATATTAAATTCTAAATACAGATTGGCCGAAAGGTGTGGATTAACTTTTGGTAACCAGAAAGTATAACCTCACTATGACGTATGTGTTTATTTGTTTATGTGTCTGTATCAAACTGTAACAGTGAGGTTTAGCACAATAGCTTGGAGTAAGAGTTATGTGTAAGACATAATAAATAGATGATCAGTGAAAAACACAAATCTTATTTCAAACGTGTTAAATATTTACTTGAGTTGACACAACTTAAAAAAGAGAACTTTTCGAAATAGCTCCAAGAGAAGCTAATAGGCTGGGGAACCACACGGAAATAAAACATGAATAAATGTGGAGAAGTCTCAGGAGAGGGAAAGACTCAGTGCTGCAAAGTTAACACGCTTAATCACATGGAAATATATTGAGTCTTAAAATAGTGGAATCTGCCTATAAAATAAAAACTGCTAAAAAAACTCCAAACACAAAACACATTTTTTATAATCAGCAAATAACAAAATATAGAGAAAATGTTATGAACCCATAGTACTCTAACTGAGGGTGAGTGTGTGATGTTAAAGAACGACTTCATTGCACTATATCCTCATTGCTCTCCGAGGAAACCGGCACTCTAACTGTGTGCAGACGACTTGGGTTTGAAACAGGCATTGCTCACACAACCTTTCTGATGCATCAGGTCAGAAATAGTTTGCAATAAGTAACTTTAGATTATGTCTTTCCTAAAATGACTCTTTTTTTTACTACAGCCTGCTTTACCTTTTTGCGAGGAGTGTAAGGTGAAGCATCTCTGCCCTTTATTTGAGTCCTAATGTGAGGAGGGGGAGGAGGTGGAAGAGGAGAGTGATGGGATGAGATGAGACATCCAGCACAGACCCCGAGGAGCAACAGCAGCACTGGGGAAGCCTGATGAGAAGTGGAGGGCAGAGTGTGTGAGCGAGTGTGTGTCACTGTACAAACCCTTACCCTGCTGTAAACTACATGCACACTAATTAAATTAATGAGACTAAATAAAGCTTTTAACATTTGAAGGGTGTGTGTGTGTGTGTGTGTGTGTACGTGTGTGTGTATGTGTGTGTGTGCGTGCGTGTGTATGTGCGTGTGTGTGTGTGTGTGTGTGTGTGTGTGTGTGTGTGTGTGTGTGCGTGTGTATGTGTGTGTGTGTGTGTGTGTGCAGAGTGCAGGATAATGAATGAGCCCTCAGTTTACCTCAACTTCTCTCAGCTTTTTGATTAACTACCCCAGATATATATATATATATATATATATATATATATATATATATATATATATTTATATATATCCCAAATTAAAGATGTGGGTTTCAACTTTAACCCCCGTGGAGGAGCTCGGCACGGCCCTGCACAGCCCAGAGCGGGTGCAGCTGTTGCGGCCTGGTGATTAGAGGGCACTTTGATTTGATCCAAAACAAACAGCGTGCGGTGATGATGAGACTAAAGCAAAAGAAGGATACAGCTGGTGAAGACCCCCAAAATACTCATGTACAGTAATAACTACTACTACTCAAACCCACTGTTTAACATTTGAATGGATGCAAAAGGTTGTCATATAATTAAGAACCTATTTGCTTGTGAGTTATTGCAACTAATATCTTATAATGCTGCTACTAATAACTTTGTACAATTGAACTGAGGTTTTTTTTCCCCCTGGTTGTTTGTTCCTTTGTTTGCTAAACGTACATAAAGATTACAGTTGGATAAATCGATGTGACTTTTTTAGTTTTTTTGGGGGGGATATGTGATTCATGCCATTTGATACCTTCCGGGGCATAACTATCATTCTGCATTCATGTCCTGATGGTAAAGTCTAATATTGGATTTCCAAGTTGGCTGGTCATGCATTTCTGTGTCATTCTGAGTCAAAGTCAAACCCTCATATATAGGATAACCTGCAGCTTTGGAAGTTGAAAAGTTGCTCAGTGTTTGTGGAGGTTTGCGCTCCAATAATGCCTTCTTGTAATATAGTGGCAACTGTATTTTGTCAAACTGCCCAGAGGAGCTGCATCGTTACAGGAGATTCCAGTGGCTGCTGTTTGAGCAGAGCTGCGGTTTATTAACCGCAGACTTCCACTGTCAAACTCTTTTTTATGGAGTGAAATACTGGACTCATATAGACGGCTCTGCCGGAGATAAGCATTATAAAGTCACACTAGTCTTGTAAATCCAGAACAGCTCTGATTTATTATAGCATCTGGATTTGGGGGATGGGCATAAATCCTGGTTCAATATTCTAAATGTCCAAGTTGGCTGGTGAAGCTAACTGTCGGCTATCTATGAACCATTCTGTCAGAAAGTTAATCTCATTTAACAAATAATAAAACACATAAACTGTTACAGAAGCTGCAGCTCTGGTGATTGCAGATGGTCATTGGTTTGAGACCAACTTGTAATTTGAGACTCATTGCTTCAATCAGCAAATGAGTGTTCACTCAAAGTATTTTGTATTCATGTATCTTACGTATACATATCTTATATATGTATCTTTACCCTTGCACCGATGTATATACTTTATATACTTTATACACACTTATATACACTGTATATACTTTGCATTCTTTTTTCATTTTCTTTATTATTTAATTTTCTTAAATTTAATATATCCTGCTCTGCTATTTTATTGTATTGTATATACTGTTACCATGCTTACTGGCGATGAATAAAGTATCTATCTATCTATCTATCTATCTATCCATTTATCTATTTATCCATCTATCATATGTAGACATAACATCATTTGAATAACCAACCACCAACCAACTCATATCACTAGTTTTCAGCACTTAAAAACAAGTAACTGAATTATATCCCAGATTGTTAATTGTTTAAATGAAATCAAGTTTATTTATTTACTCAAATTAAAAGTTTTTCTCAGTGGTCTTTGCACTCTATGAAGCACAATGTCCCCCAAGTTACAGCAGCATATAACTATGAAGCTTTGAATGTTTGATATACTTAATTACCCAGAAATCATGTAACATGTAGAAAAGCACAGTCCTTCAGGCAATACTTGCAGCGAGAATCTTACGCTACTTAGTTTCTACACATCACTTGCCTATGAACAGAGAGGATGCAATGCTCGTGACTTTATAACCACGCACACACCAAGTCTCACTGCAGACCAGTGGGCGAGTTTGTCATGTCTTAGATTAACTTCCCTATTGCAGCCCTGAAGTTCAGATTCAGTCTCATTTTTCTATGTCTATTGTGTATGTATGTATTTATGTAAGTATGCACAGATCATTAAAATGTCCACCATGGCTCTTCTTCAGCTTCCTCTATTCTGCTCTTTGTCAATCTCCTTCTCCCGGAAAGTTCAGCACAGCAGTGGCCATCAAACATTTATCGGCTGACTTTTACTATTTTCTCAGAGCAACAAAATACTTTTCCCTCAGCACATAAATATGTAAGGAGGCTCTGTGAATGCTTGAGATATATGGAGGCACACCAGGCCACGGCTCCACTGCTTGGCTAAAAGCCGCCGCTGTGTAGCCTTACATCACATCATCTCCTGGTGCAGAAAAGCACACTACTGGAACACTAACCCATTAGGCTACAATCTCTGCTGCCTCCTTTTATTCTGTGTCACAGCTTCCTTTTCTGTGTCATCACAGCTGGAATGCATGCGGTGGTCCCCAGATGGGTGAATCTCTCGACTTGGATCCAGAAATATGGGCGTTTCTGTCGCTGCAGAAGGAATCCAGCACTCTGCCACACTGACAGGATTTTCCAAACCACTCTTGGTGAAGTAGCAATGACCCACTGAACACTAGACGTCTTTATCTTTCACATCAGTGCTGCGGCGCCCGTATAGCCGAGAATATTCTTGAAAAGGTTTTGTGCAATGCTATCTGACAAGACATACTTTAGTTTAAGATAAGGACATCACAACAAATATATCACTTTTAAACTTAATGTGGCCTCATTTTAACATAAATGTCTAAACCCATTTAGATCTCTTGCTCAGTGGTGGAGTAAAAGCATTTAGCCTGACGAGTCTGCAGCATGCTAGCAGTTTTAAAGATAAATGCTAACACAAGAATGCTAAAATAATGCTGATCAAATATGGTGATGTTTCGCAGGTTTAATGTACATGTTCATTATCCTAGTTTAGCATGTTAGTATGCTAACCGTTGCTAATTAGCACTAAACACAAAGTGCAGCTGCGGCTGATAATAATGCCATTAGTATATGGTCATAAAGTATTGGACAAATTAAAGATTGCCCCTGAAAAGGACAGGTTTACTAAAGTTATTTGAGGGGAACATGAATACAATCCATCCAATCAGACATTTCCCTCAACACCTTAAAACTTGAACCTCAAAGTGGTCAGGGGGTCATCATATGTGAATAATGAACCTCTGTACTAAACTGTGCGCCAATTGTTGTTTCAAAGAAATATAGATGTCAAACTTGAGTCCATTGATTCATAGCTGATATCAAGACAGTGATATATAATAATATATAAACAATGAATGAGTTAATCCATCAGCCACAAGCTATCAAAAGAGTGAAATTAGCTTTATTGAACCACAGAAGCACACAAAATGCAGAAATCACATGAAACATCAGGACCAATTAAGGTCAGTTACAAACATTCCCCAATGAGAGCTTCCCAGCGACATCATAGTGCTTTACTGTTGTGTCACTTGCTCAAAGGCACAACTGTAGTATTCCCTATGGGAGAGCATTATTCATTCATACACTCTCCCAGTTGTTGCCAGTTGGTATATACATCTGCGTCACAAGCCCACTTTCCTAACCTGCAGGCTTATGTTGCCCTATTTGCACAAGAAAATGAGTCGGGACATTTGTGTTCTTGCTTGCAGCTGAATTTAATTAAATATGTGAAATGTAAAGGGATTTGTGTGTCTGTGTGTGTGCGTGTGTGTGTGTGTGTGTGTGTGCGTGCATGCGTGTGTGTGTGCGTGCGTGCGTGCGTGCGTGCGTGCGTGCGTGCGTGCGTGCGTGCGTGCGTGCGTGCGTGCGTGCGTGCGTGCGTGCGTGCGTGCGTGTGTGTGTGTGTGTGAGTGTGTGCATTAGCGTGAGCAGCAAGCTTAATGCCACAAACAAATTAAATCACAATATGACATTTAAAATGTAACTCTTATATCTTTGGTGATCCTTAATCATTCCAGTACTTTTTTTTTACCAAATTTGTTGGGTGTATAAAAGGAGATGCACAAAGCCCTGGAGGCGGCACCCCGTTTATTCCTATGAAAGTTGCTGAATGGTTCATGAAGCACAAATAGTTTGACTTCCGATTCTCATTTTCAGTTCAAATTAATCTGATCTTTTCGACGATCATCCACATCAGTAGAGCAACCGCACAAGTGATTTCCTTCAGTCCCGCATCACAGCCCTCAGCCCAAGCTTGTTCTCGTGCTCGTTCACATCAACGGAGCTGGTGTTTGCTCAGTAAATAACTTATTTTGAATAAGTTGGAAATATGGAAATTAGAAAGAAGTCAGAACTTTAAGGAGGAAATGTCATGCTGCAGTAAAAAAAGAAGCAACATCAGGCTTCCATGAAACACATTTATTATTGGATAAGAACGCCTCACAGGTATTTTTGTTGAGCTCGGGGGGAATCTGAGAGAGGTCAAACACTTTGATGTCCAAGTTAAAATCCCTCACAGCTGTCCTTTTCCCTAAAGATCACTTTGAGCAGGATTTTGTTTTCCTTTTGGCAGCGAAATAGAAATATTCCAGCCTCACATGGCTTGAGATTCCCCCAGCTGCTTCTGTGTGAAGCAGGAGCGAGCGATTTATGCCCCTGGCTGTATGTCCTCATAAATGGACATGACCATGTGTATATGTGTGTTCACTGCAAGCCCATTTATATATATGTATGTATGTATGTATGTGTGTGTGTGTGTGTGTGTGTGTGTGTGTGTGTCTGTGTCGTGGAGGCAGCTGGTCCCCAGGGGGCTCGTGGTGTTACAGACTGTCCTGTTGCTTTTATTAACCAGTTGCTCCTCGGGGCCACATGAAAAACACAGTTCAGCTTGTTTTCTGCAGACAGAGCGCCGCTGTGTCGCTGGTGTCGGACACTCGTGTCTCAAATCATCTGCAAGAAAACTTTAACATTGTTTTCTGTAGATATCAGTCACAGGTGCTTTCAAGCTTTCAATGCCGGCCCCTTCCTTTGCCAACTTCAAGAACAGCTCGTAAGTATTATACAATATGTATAAGTAGGCCTAATTCAAATTTGTAACGCTTTACTATTATCATTTATATAATTATTGTTATTATTAGTATCATTGGCAGTTGTAGTAGCAGTGCTGGTAATAGTAGTAGTAGTAGTAGTAGTAGTAGTAGTATTAATTAATCAGTTTAGGAAAATAAATAGTTATCTCTGCCAGCGACAATGTTTAAATGCTGCTTATATGGCATTAGTAATAAACAACAATATTATAATATACAATAAGTATTGTGTATGAAATGTAGTATGAAAGGGACCATTCTGCAGAATTACTACTTTATCTTTAAGTGCATTATCAAACGTCTGAGTGATAAAAGTCCACCTGATCTTTTGCCGTTGATGAATTTGTTTATCCTTCTTTGTGCCTTGTCGTGTTTTTTTTTCTTTTTTCTTTTTTTTTTCTTTTAAATAATGGCCTCGTCATTGATGAAGCTGTCTGATACCATTTATGTATCATGTATTGAATCAGGTGGCAGATTGGAAGTGTTCAGTGCTCATTATGTCTCCAGCTACGCCGGAGGAGAGAAAGGCGATTGCAGCACAAGGTGCAGAGAGGACATGCGGCGGAGTGTAAAAATAAAAACCCCGCGGCTGCTCCCTTCCCCCCTCAACGCTCCTTCAGCCTCTCTGTCTGAATTAAATGGGCCCTGTCTTGTGTAGCCGAGCTGTCACACTGCAAAATGAATGACAGACACACACGTTGTTCTTCACCCTCAGTGCTCCCTGTGTTGCAGACAAGGTCATTCTTTAATTTTCGGACCAAAAAAAATAACCCCAAATCTCTTAGCAAGAGCATTTATGCTAATTATAACAGCACGCTGACAGGTGTCATTGTTGCTATGAACATTTCTTGTCTGACTGGATACACTGAACCTATTTTGGTGCCTGTTTGTGGAATGACTTCCATTATATTGTGAGAAAACCACACATACACACACACACAGCAACCCCTAAAAATGCTGAGATGCACACAAGCACATTAATAGACACGTACGTCGACTAAAACATGAATTAGACTGACAAAAAAGTGCCAAACTCCACTCTCATGCACCGATTCACATTAATCAAATGCACACACTGAAATATTCCCTTTGGTGAAGTAAAAGCAGAGCAGCGGCTGTTAGGTGTTTATTTACAAAGCAGGAACTCGGGCCATAAACTTAAAGGCCAGAGGCCCAGAGAAAATGACGAGAGGTCTGTGTACATCTTTGTTTTTTCTTCCCAACCTTTCATGTCCGCTTGTATTCTTCTTTAACGAGGTAAATACCAAAAGAAGGTGGCAATTTTGAGCGAGGACTCAATGTTTTTTTGTTTTTTTTTAGGAGGAACTGGACGGGACGCTGCTCTCTTTCAAGTGATGGGTTTTGTGGTTGGTGATGGTCCCGGCCCCGTTTCACTGGGCTCTGCATGATGTTTCCAGATGACATCGTTTTAAACATCAGTGCATCTTCTGCAGACACACACGTGCACGCACTGAAAGGCGGAGAAGCTTATGAGGGCCACTAAAGCCGAAAAAAAATGAAGAAATAAATCAAGTTTCTTCTTTCATGGGCATTGCAGCCAATTTGCATTTGTGAACATGAAGAGAAAAAAAAGGCTTATGAAACCAAGGAACACAGACACCAATCAAGGGTTTCCACAAGAAGAGCCGGAGCTCCTTCATGCTTAAACATTGAGTATACCACTCACCTGTCTGAACCAGCGAATGTCCATTTCCTCTTAAAATTGCCCTCAGCATTTCCAATGTGCTCCCAAATGCCCACTAACCTTTAATGGACAAGCATCACGGTTTGTCTTTCGCTTTTGAATTATTAAGTGAGCCTTCAGCATCAGGATTAATATGCTCACAGTTCCACAGATTGAAATGCAATTTCTTTAGTCATGTCTTTTTTTAAACAATCATGAATGAGCAATTTGGGGTTTGACATTACATTAGCATTTTGAAAAGAAATGGATCATAAATAATACAAATTCAGTATTTTTACTTCTTTTTTTTTGCCATGCATAAACAGTCTAAAATATCTCAGCAACTACTGGATGGATCGCCATGACAATTTGTTCAGACATTTGTGTTCCTCCGAGGATGAACCCCACTGACTTTGGTGACTCGTGACTTTTCCTCTGGCGCAAACAACATGCTGACATTTGTGGTTTTGAGGGGGGGGGAAATTACACAATATCTAAGGACTAGAAGGACCTCTCTGAATCACTACTTATATTTAGAGTATGTTTACCACAGATATGTTTACCCCAGGGTCGAGAATGAATCTCTGTGCTCAAAGTCCTAAAGCTTTTCAAAATCGACACAAAAACCTGACCATCCTAAAACGAGACCAATGAAACAGGACAGAGCAAAAATACCACACGCAACTGTTTGTCTGTATGTGTAGGCTTCAGGTGTGTGTGTGTGTGTGTGTGTGTGTGTGTGTGTGTGTGTGTGTGTGTGTGTGTGAGTGAGCAAGGCAATGTCTGTCTGCCTGCCAGAGTAAGTAAGTGCATTACAGTACCTTCAGCCCACAAATCTTATCATCCATCCATCCATTATCACCCGCTTATCCGGGGTCGGGTCGCGGTGGCAGCAGGTTCAGCAGGCCGACCTAGGCCTCCCTCTCACCCGCAGCACTTTCCAGCTCATTCTGGGGGATCCCGAGGCGTTCCAAGGCCAGCCGGGAGATATAATCCCTCCAGCGTGTCCTCGGTATTCCCCGGGGCCTCCTACCAGTTGGACGTGCCCGGAAAACCTCTAATGGGAGGCGTCCAGGAGGCATCCTGACTAGATGCCCGAACCACCTCAGCTGACTCCTTTCGACACGAAGGAGCAGCGACTCGACTCCAAGCTCCCCCCTGAAATCTTATCATTATAAAGATAAAGTTGTGAGGTAGACAGATTGACAGGAAACCCTGTAGGGCTCAAATCCACCGACCGTCATTGGAGCCACCGAGGAGGATATATCCTATCTATTTATCTATCAATCTATCTATCTATCTATCTATCTATCAATCAATCTATCCATCTATCTATCTATCTATCTATCTATCTATCTATCTATCTATCTATCTATTTATCTATCTATCTATCTATTTATATATCTGTCTATCTATCTATCTATCTGTCTATCTATCTATCTATATATATATATATATATATATATATATATATATAATCTCTATCTATCTGTCTATATATATATGTCTGTCTATCTATCTGTCTATCTATCGAGCAGTTATTAAACGTAACACACATGTCACACTCATCCGTATGCATGAGTTCACACTGCAAGCAATGGCACACAAACACACACACACACACTTCATGGCAGGGGTGTCTGGAGTTATTACACAGAGAGGGGTCTGATGTTGGCAGGTTGGCTCCATTGGAAGCAGATTTGCTGCACCTTGATGCAACGAGTCCACACATTCAGACAACATGCTGGGCTCTTAAATCGAGGCTGAGCCTCTAACTGATTCACCGCAGCACCGTGGGGCACAATTACAGCATCAGCAGTGTTGTGCCATCCAGTGCATTACTTCAACTGTGAGGCATATCGTGGTGAATATTTGTTGCGTCAGAGAGGATTTTACTCTGGTGATCTCTATATATACATAAGATATAGTGACTGGTGGTCTTGTTGTATTGGAGAATATTTAATTCCTTAGGTATTCCTTTTACTTTGTCCACCCTTTGTGTTCCCTTCATGAAAGCAGCAGCTTTACTGCAATATTAGGCCTTGAGCAAGGAAGCCTTACGAAAAAAACAAAGATGGCATTTATTCAATATGTTGGTACAAACTCATTTTAGGTTTGCAAATTAATCAGTTTAGGTTTACTCAGAGCAGCAATCACTTTTCCGTTTGTTGAGATTTCCAGTTTATCCTGCTGTATAGAGTGTTTTATGTATTAGCAATTGTGTAAAAACACAGTTCTACATTATAAACGAAGGACCGGCATCACACAGGATTCTTTCACATAAAATAATTGTGCAACGTCACAGTCTCAGGTAGTAGTTGTAGCTGGCAGTTGAACCAGGTGAACTGACTGTATTGACCTGAATACTAGACACAGATTCTGCTTTCTTAAAATGAAAGTTTACATTGTATTAACAACATTAAATTTATCCATATATATGGTACATAACAATATCCAACATGATTGCGTTGAACCACTCGGTTTCAATGCAATTCTTAACCCACAAAACTCTAAAATATTCTAACTGGGTAGATTTGACTGTGAGTTGAAACCGCTCTGAAGAGTAATCCGGCATGAAGTCGTGTTGTTGCTTTACTTTTTAATTGTATCTATCTTATGTATTTTCTATTTAATGGCAATGGCTTTATTAAACCTGCTCAGCTATTCACAGAGGAAACACCAGAATTGTCATTTTGGACACAATTTCGATGCAGCACTTAAACTGTGTATGGTGCTTTGCACATGCAATATTGTGTATCCTTGTAATCTGACTGCAGGTTCATCTATCAAAATCATTCCCACTCCTAAGTGACTATCCAGCAGCATTTGATCCAGTCTTTGTTACACTGCAGGAAATCAAGGCCACTCTGGCCACTTAACGCAGGCAGCAGCTGTGGATGCTCAGTTCTTGAGAGTTTCCTTTGAAAGAAATATCAACCTGCACCATTTCAATAGGCCCCAACACAGCCTTTGAGAGGCAGGGTGCTGTGTTCAATTAGCTATTGTTGAGGGGAAATGGCTCTTCATCTGGGTGATATTTAGCTGTGGGTCCTTTGGTGTGTAATCATGCTCCAATAAGCAGCTTGGTCTGTGTGTGTGTGTGTTTGTGTGTGTGTGTGTGTGTGTGTGTGTGTGTGTGTGTGTGTGTGTGTGTGTGTGTGTGTGTGTACGTGTGTGCGCATGTGGAGGAGGAGTGGTGATAAAGACTGAGCTCTGTGATGCAAAGCCAGTTGGCCAAAACCTTCCTCTTCCTGGTCACAAGAGGCCAATGACGGATTTCATATCAAAGGAATTTCCTCAGTCTGATTTTGGCAAAAAAGAAAGCCAAAAATAGTTGCCTTTGTTATTTTTCTGATGTCACTTGTTCTTAAATGCAGTGGTTTTCTACTGTGCAACATTGATTGTGTTGCTCTCTGCACAGCACTTGTCTTTCTCCTAAATATAATATAGGAATGGAACGAATATTTTTTATTATGGTGACAAACATAATTTTACAGAAACAATGCTTAACATTTGCAGATGATGTCAAAGCAGACAAACATACACATTGCTGTCACGTTTGATCTTTTGTTTTGGGATGTTGGAAATGTAACAAAAAGACTCCACCCTCCAAACTATAAGGGCCAAGCGATCAGTCAGTTAGGCATTTTAATCACATTAGCACATTAAGCAACAACCTGTGCTGGATCTTACCAATAGCAATACATGGAAATAATCTAAATACATTAATGAATGTTCATAATAAAGGAGATACATTTCACAAAACGTCTCATTGAGGATCATTGAAGAAAATCCAACTTTACACCCTGAAGGGCAAACACTCTTGAATCAATTTCCCCATAATGTAAATAAATATTATTTTCATTTGTTTCCATTTGCTGGAGTTGTTGTTCTTATTTCACAGAAGGGATAGTGCAACTAACAGGATGTGGATGTGTAAGCAATTCTACCTCAAAATGATTTTCTGGGTGCTGATTCATCTCCACTGGGCACTGAGAGGAAGATTATGAAACCCAGTAGGCGCACAATAAATGCTCTATTACACAAGCAATGAATTTCATGAAGGAGTAGAGCAGGCTAAAATAAAGGGATCCAACCATCCATCCACAGAGTCATAGAGTCTACCTTGCGTTGAGCTGCTGCTGAATACAGAGCATCCCAGGGAAGCCTCCACAATCCCAGGCAAGATATTCATTACAGCCACAAACCTCCAAGTCAGCAGAACAGGAGAGCAGGATTCAATGAGGGAGTAGCCTTCTGGCTCTGATTTCATGCACCAAGATGCTTTTCCCCGGCTCCCCCGCCCTCACCCCGAAGACCCCCACCCTTGATTTTCCATTGTTCCAACCGTTTTTCCCCCCTCGACGTCGGCCCACGAACGTGACTGCATGCAGAAAGTGGCCATCAGACTCATGTGGGGGGGGGGTGAAGCTCTCTCATCCCTGAGCTGCCAAGAGGAGGAGGGCAGGGTTTTATCACCCGACAAGAGCTCTATTTGCCAGAGTGAACATGCCCTTAATGTGGTTTCATCCAAGAGGAAAAATGCTCCTGTTTCTCTATAATATAAAGCCGTGAAATAATATGAGGTGAGCTCCTTTGTTAGGGGTTTAAATCAATGGCAGAGTGCTCATGCAGCCATGACTCCAATCCAAGGTGGATAATGGCAGAGATTCAACCATCCAATCCATTTTCCTGCAACATACATTGCCTGTGTTCATTTTTCTATTCTGTTTTGTTCAAATATTACGACGGTTTAATGGCTGAGTTTTCCATACATGACTATATATGACTAACGGGAGGGAAGCAAGTATAAATGTGTACCGACAAGCAGTCTCCATGTTCAGACTCTGTGTCTGCAAATGGCCAGATGTCAGCAGCTGCCTCATGAAGAATGTGTTTCGATCTTTTAAGGATCACCTCGGGGTCTAAGCTCATTTATTGTAGTGTCTGGATGGAGATGCAGAGAATGCACGGAAAAAGACAGAAACAAAAAAGATGACACAAATAGAGTTTCGTCCTGGTGCTACACATAATCTAATAACATAACTGCAAATCCGTTTTCCTTAATGCAATTTAATACGGCTTCTGATGGTGACAAGAGACAATTTTTATTTGCAGTAAACGCAAGAGATTACAGAAATGAGAAGACATTCATTATACACAGATAAATAGATTAGATCACGAGAAAGATCAGAGCCCTATTAATCCCATTGACTAATGATTAAGATGCATAAAAGAAAAAAAGAAAAGAAAGCACTACTGATTAAATCCCTAAATAAATGTGGTGGCGGTCTCCTCACCAGCAGGAATAACTCTGCAGGCCAATGACCTGCTACTCTATCACAGGGTGGAGGGCCAAGGTCAGGGTATAAAGAGGGGGAGCAGCAGAGGCTGAGGGCCTTGGAGAGAATTGAGATTGAAACATCACTGACACCCCCCACCGCACCCATCGCCTCCTCTCTAATGACCAGCACACAGATACATCAACACTCACACATGCGCACACACATACACACACACTGGCTGTGGTGAGCTGGTGAAGAGGAGGGAAAATGAGGTAATGATGAAGAAAAAGCCCATGAGAACAAGAGGGGAGGGCTCTCATCTAATGAGCTATTGACATTTTAAAAAGGATGCTTAGCAGCTGGATTGAAAAAACATCAGTCTCTCATGACTGCTTTGCATTTAAAACAAAAACAAAAAAAAGATGCTCCAAACATTGGTCGTCGACGTACGGCAGAGAAGATCAGGTTGCAAAAAATCCAATGATGGATGAATCAATATGAATCACGTAGGAGGAGAGGCTCAATCAGATGATGTTAGGATGTGCAAAATATGATTTAAATCCCAAATGGTTTCAAAAACACGTCAGAAACATCAGTAATAACAGCACAGCGTAGAGAAATATGAGGGCCATTTCTATGTACAAGCATGTTCTTGAATAATCATACACTGCACTTACTGTACGATCAAAATTAGTGATGTTGTTATGTTATGCTCTAATTTAATGAAGAAGAAAGAGATGTGCACACACTGTGTACCACAGAGCAAAAGTTGCGTTTTCCTCTACCCATTAAGGTGATTTATGTTGTTTGTGTGACATTAAGCCTGATTATACGCGCCTTCTTTTTTAAGCACTTAAAAGAATGTTAAGAGCTCTTGCTGCATATTGCCGTAAGTCTGATGAGCTGTTCTTATATATGTCGTTGTGCTTGTTAGTTCTGCCAGCATTGCTGGTCTGTTGGTCTTGTAATGGTTCAATGTTCAAGACTTCAGACATTTGTGGTTCCTTTATTTTCTGTCTTGTGCTGTCATTTTCATCTTTGGTGAATCCGAATACTTGTATTTGTGAGAAATCGACCACATTTATTTGAATAACCGTGAGAAAATACTAACTCACATTCATCAGTCCTACAAGTCTCGCCCTGTAATAATTTCCTCGCAATTCCAAACGGATCCTTCTCTCTGGCCACTGAGCAAACTCCATCAGCTGATTGTCAGATTGTGTGATATGGTTAAAAGCTCCGGAGAAAGAAAGTGCATGGATCATGGGTTGGGATTGTTTTGTCAAACTTCAACAATGATCTCAGGCTTCTCAAAATATTTGCCTTAACTTGGATAATACTTTTATAATATGAGTGAGTTATTGAGATGAAGCCAAATGCAGCAGGTATAAAGGTTAGTTTGTATTAGATTGCATTTCTGTTGAGGGGAAACATCGCATGTGTCCTCTTCCATCATGGATTTCAGTCGGTATGTTTGTTGACTGTAAAAACAGCAAAGAAAGAAAGAAAGAAACGTATTACTCCTTCTTAGGAAGCTGCAGAAACAACAAGTTGATATTCTTTGTCTTGGTTGTCAACATCTCATATCAACATGAATGCACTTTTTAAAGTGTTATTTTAAAAGTGACATTCACCCAAAACCCATTCAACCTGCATCTATTTGTCTGATGATGGCAATGAAAACACTTCTCCAAGGTGAGAT